>NW_007141940.1:0-4359 GCF_000164805.1 Carlito syrichta | reverse complement strand
CCCTCCTTCTATTGAGTGACTCAGTGACTGGCGCTCCTTGCGGATGGGTGCCTCTCTGATTGACCCGTCTCTTGCATGGATGCCTCATTGAGTGGCACTCCTCTGTGATCAATGCCTCAGTTACAGGTTCTTCTTCTAAAGCATGAGCAGTGAATCACCCTCATCTTGGGTTAGCCCATATTTGGTCCTCCTTTTGGTTTGTGACTCAGTTACTGGATTTCCCCTGTAACTATTTCTCCTCAGTGATGCGTGCCCTCAGGGACTAGCCCTTTTCTGTAATTGGTGCCCCAGTGATTGGCACTCCTTTCCAATATTTGTCTCAGTTACTGTCTCTCCTTTTTGATGCATGCCTCAGTAACTAGTTTTTGATGTGTGGATGGGTGTCCCAGTGACTGGACTTCTTATAACTAACTTCCCAATGATTTTAACCCCTCAAGTTGAATGGCCAGTGACTACTGCTTCTCTGTGTTTAGTGCTTATTTGTTTGTTCCTCCTTTGAGAAAAGTGACCCACTGACTGGTCCTCTTCCATAATGAATGCACTAGTGAATTATTATATTCTCTTATGGATGCTTCAGTGACTCACTTTCCTTTGTGATGTATGTCTTAGTGACTAACCACCATATGTGATAGGTATCCCAGTGATTGAATTTTTTTCTAAATGGGTGTCTCAGTGACTGATATTCCTTTGTGATAAGTGCTGCTCCAGTAATTGCACATCCTTCTAATTGATACTCCAATGACTGACCTTCCTCTGGAATTAATGTCTCTGTGACTGAACCTACTCTGTGATCAGTTCCCCTCCTCCTAACGAATGCCCCAGTGGCTAGACCTACTGTGGTTGGTGTGACAGTGAACGGTGCTCCTACAAATGATTACCCAGTAACTTGATTTACCATTCTGTGATGGGTGCCTCAGTGACTAGCCCAACTATGTGATTTATGTCCCTGTGAATAGACCTCCTTTGTGATGACTGCCCCAATGACTAACATGCCTCTGTGATAGATGGACAAAGATTGCCCCCCATCTGGTATAAGTATCTCAGTGACTGGGAATTCTCCCTTACTGGTGCTGCAGTGTCTGCGCCTTGAGTGGCACTCAACCAAGATGGCTGTCACAGTGACTAGTACTCCTCTTTGAAGATTGTTCTTGTGACTGACTTTCCTCCATAATGGGTTTTCCAGTGACTGGTCCATCTTTGGGTTAGTGCCACGGTGACTAGTCCAACTCTGTGATGGATGTCCAGTGACTGTTCCTCCTCTGTGAGGGGTGCCCCCAAGACTGGTCCCTTATGTAATGGATGGTCCAGTGATTGTCTCTCATCTGTTATAGGTTATCCAGTGACTGAGGCTTCTCCATTATTGCTGCTCCGGTGAATTCACCTCTTCAGTGACTGTCCCCAAGTGACTGATATTCCATCATAATGGTTGTTGCAGTGACTAGCCCTCCTCTATGAAAGTTATCCCAATGACTAGCCCTTCTCCCTAATGGGTGCCCAGTGATGGCTCACCTCTGTTATGGTTGAAGCAGTGGCTAGCCCTTTTCGCTGTTGAGTGTTCTGGTGACAGCCTCACTCTTCAAAGGATGCCCTCATGATTGGCCCACATTTGTGCTGTATTTTTATTCTGCTATAGGTTACCCAGTTAATGAGTCTCCCATGGGATCGATGTCTCAGTGACTTAACTTCCTCTATGATGACTGACCAGGGTTGACTGATGCATGTCCCAGTTACTGAACGTTTACCTATTGGTAACCTCATTGACTGGTCATCCACAATTATGGGTGCACTAGTGATGGGGCCTCCTCTGTGATGAGTTCCCAACAACTCTTCTAAGTTGGGTGCCCCATTGACTGTCATTCCTCTGTGATTGTTGCCCAGGTGACTCCCTCTCTTTCTAATGGGTGGCTAAATGACTTGTCCTCTTCTGGTCTTGTGACTGCATGACCCTGCTCTGTAATCGGTTACTCAATGACTGATTCTTATCTGTGATGTGGGCCCCAGTGACTACCTCTTTTCTGTGTTGGGTGCTTCAGTGATGGGCTGGTCTCCTAATTAGTGTTTCAGTGACTGGTACTCCTCTGGGATGATTGCCTGATTGAATGACTCTCCTATTAAAAGGGTGCCTCACTGTTAGTTTTTCCTTTTTGATAGCATCCCAGTGGCTGGTCTTCTTCTGTAATGGGTGTCTCAGTTGCTAGGACACCTCTGTGATGGTGGCTACAGTGACCAGCCTTTACTGTGATGGGTGGTGTGGTGACTGGGCCTTTGCTGTGATGCTTTCCCCTGTCCTTTTATTGTGTCAGATGTTCTACTGACTAGTCCTCCTCTGTGATGTGTGTCCAAGTGACTGTCCTTCCTCTGTGATAAGCAACCCAATGATTAGCCTTCAAATTAGTGGGTGTCAGAGTGACTGGAGTTTCCTCATTTACTGAACCTCCAGTGAAATGGGTGTCCAGGGAATAATAATAATCTGTTATGGGTGCCCAAGTGACTCACTCCCTCTAGGATGGTTCCTTAATGATTACCCTTCCTCTGTGATGGGGGTTTCCCTTCTCTGTCCTGGGTGACTCAGTTACTGGCCCTCTGCTGTGATTGGTTTCCCAGTGATTGACTTTCCTCTTAATGAGTGTCCCAGTGACTGCCCATTTTCTGGGATGGGTGACCTAGTTAATGGTCCAACCCAGTGTTAGGTACCTCAGTGAATGATCTCTTCTGTGAGGTTGGGTCAATGAATGATCCTCCTCTGTGATGGGTGCCTCTGTGACTAACATTCTTCTGTGATCATGCATTCTATGGTGAATGGCTCTCATCTGTGATGAATGTGCCAGTGACAGCCCTCCTTTGTGATGGGAGCCCCAGTGAAAAGTTAGCTCCTGCGATGGGTGCTCCAGAGATTGGGCTTCCTATATAATGAATTCTCCATAAAAGGAATTCTTATGGGATGGGTACATCAGTGACTAGTCGTCCTCATTGATAAGTGTCCTGGTGATTGGCCCTCTTTGTAATGAGTGCCCCAGTGACTACCTTTCCTCTATAGTGGTTCCCCTGTTGACTAAGCTTCTTCTACCATAGGAGTTCCAGTGACTCGCTGTTCTCTGTGATGCATGCCCAGGTGACTGGCAATACTCTGCAATGGCTGCTTCAGAGACTGGCCTTTCTCAGGATAGATGCCTCAGTGAATAGCTGTCCTCTGTGATTGGTGTTCCAGTGACGTGCCTTAGATGTTCTCAGTAACAATAAAGAGTAAACACAAATGTGCAAGTTAGAAAACTCTTTGCATTATAAATAATGGAATAATACGTGATCATTTCCATCAGTTCAAGAAACAAAGTGTGATTTCTTGCCAAGAGTGTTCTTCCCTTGGCAATAGAAATCATAAAACTTTAGAAGAAACTTCTGCGTGCTACTTACATCTAGAATAAAAGGAGGCTATTTCCCAATTACCTCAGGAGACTGAATCTAGATCAAAAGGGAAAATTTAGGAATGAACGAACACAGAATCAGGCATATATTAATGGTTAAAACTCATGCCCTTTACTCTAACAGTGGCTTAAGGATCAATATTTTACTCCTGGTATTAATTTAGGTAAGCTCATATTATTTAAATCTACACTTTCCATTATTTCAGAGATTGAAGTGTGTGAAACTACAAAAAAAAGATGCTAGGTCAAATTTTGTAAAAGTACAAGGAGTATGTCATTCACTCAATGGAATAAATAAGGAGAGAACACAGTCCTGTTTGAAAAAATGACTTCTATCTTAGGAATTACGGTGATAAGACTATTTTATGGGACTCACAGAAGCAAGTACTTTTAACAAAAAGAAAGTTAAAATGAAGTTTTTATCTTCCTATTGCAGAGATGTTTTGTCCAGTGATAATCAATGCATTCATTAAAGAGTGGCAAGGTGGGCTACAAACCTATGTTGGTGCTAATCTGTAAAGGCTTCTGCATTATCTGTGTAGTTTCACTTGAGGTAAGAGTTTGGCAAAGCATGTATCAGGATTTCTTTAAAGCATAGAAAGGAAAACAAAAACTAATAAACAGTTATATCTTTTATTTGCCCCAGACAGACAGCAGATGGATCCACTCATTGAAACACTTTTCAGTGCAATCTAAAAAGTCTAGCACCACACTCTGTTGCATTTATTGATTTATCTATTTGTGTGTTTGGATCCAAATACAAAACTTTCACAACTAAGGGAGGTTATCAAATTACCTTTGAAGGAAGCTGGAAGAAAATTTTAGATGTTCTCAGGAGCTTTAAAGAGAATACACAAGCCTGCATGTTGGAATTTTTTTGCATAATAAATAACGGAATATGATGCGATTATATATGTCAATTTAGTAATCAAAGCAC
>NW_007141939.1:0-833 GCF_000164805.1 Carlito syrichta | reverse complement strand
GAAGGTATGTAGAATAGGTCATGCTACGAATCATGGTAGGTCAAACATAATCAATCATAATATTAAGGTTTAATAAGAATATAGTTAACTTTAGAAATGTCATTGTCTCCACATTCTACTATCGAAGTTTTTGCCTTAGTACATTTACAATTTACATTTAGGTTGTAGAAGCTTTGCTGCTGCTAATCAACTTTATATATTAGAATTAAGAATTGGAAAACTTTCATAGAAATTAGGATAGACATATAAGACTTTGGAATAGCCATTTTGTTAAGAGATTGTAGTCTATTGTTCCAAAAGGTGGCCCACCGTGGACCTTGGACTGGGTCACATCCTGTAGGGCCCAGTGTGGTCTTTGGACTGGGCCACATTCTTTAGGAAATTGGCTTAAGCTATAATTAAGAGCTTCCATAGCATTGTATAAGTGGTAGAGTTTAATTTAGTCATCATGGGTATTGAGTGAGCTTTAGAAGTTATTGATTATCAGAACATCATTAGACTAGTAAGGATTGTTACACTGCTTTTGAAGAACATTAACTAGCAAAGGGAACAATGAGACAATCTTGGGGTTTGTTCCTCCTCACACCTAAGCATTTGGTGGGTGGGGGATGCCCCCCCACACCTGGCTTTGTGTTCACGTGAAAGACTTGTGAGACTGCCTGTCTAAAATTTGGGGATAAATATCTGCTGTAACTTTCAATAAACGGCTTCTGCTCATTTCACTGAACAGTTGTCCACTTTCTTGCTTTCTCTTTCTTCCTCTTTATATCTATCCTTCCATCTTTCTTTCTTTTAATATCTATCCCTACAGATTCGCCGACGCCACCACATCT
>NW_007141938.1:0-1109 GCF_000164805.1 Carlito syrichta | reverse complement strand
TCTTGGACTGGGCCACATCCTGTAGGGCCCAGTGTGGTCTTTGGACTGGGCCACATTCTTTAGGAAATTGGCTTAAGCTATAATTAAGAGCTTCCATAGCATTGTATAAGTGGTAGAGTTTAATTTAGTCGTCATGGGTATTGAGTGAGCTTTAGAAGTTATTGATTATCAGAACATCATTAGACTAGTAAGGATTGTTACACTGCTTTTGAAGAACATTAACTAGCAAAGGGAACAATGAGACAATCTGGGGGTTTGTTCCTCCTCACACCTAAGCATTTGGTGGGTGGGGGATGCCCCCCCACACCTGGCTTTGTGTTCACGTGAAAGACTTGTGAGACTGCCTGTTTAAAATTTGGGGATAAATATCTGCTGTAACTTTCAATAAACGGCTTCTGCTCATTTCACTGAACAGTTGTCCACTTTCTTGCTTTCTCTTTCTTCCTCTTTATATCTATCCTTCCATCTTTCTTTCTTTTAATATCTATCCCTACAGATTCGCCGACGCCACCACATCTTCCAAGGGACTCCCCAAAACTTGCAGGGGCTGGTCCCCCGCAGTTGTGTATCCAGCTGGCTAGGTAGTTAACTAGATAGACAAGTCAGTTTGCTAACCAGCAGGATAGTTGTTCAAGTCAACTAGTTAAGTATGCTGGCAAGCCTGCTGGCTACTTAGCTAGAAATTTACGTGAAGTGGCTAGCCAGCTTTCTAGCTTAAGTCAGCTAGGTAATTCAGTTGGCTATCCTGCAGGGAAGATAGGTAGCCAGCTAGTTAATTCAGCTGCTAGTTAGCTGACTAGTGGGTTATTCAGCTAGTTAAACCAGTTGGCAGCCAGCTGGCTAGGAAGTTAAGTCAACTACTTAAGTCAGGTTCCAACCAGCTGGCTAGCTAGTTATTTCAGCTAGTTAAGTCAGCTGGCTAGCTAGGAAGCTAGCTATATTCTTCAGCTACTTATTGTAGGTAGGTAGCTAGTTAAGTCAGCTTCTTATGTCATCTGCCTAGCTAGATAGGTAGATAGATAAATAACTGGTTATGCCAGCTAGATAAGCCAGCTGGCTAACTAGGTAGCTAGCTGACTAAGTCAGCTAGTGTAGTCACCTTGCTAGCT
>NW_007141937.1:0-450 GCF_000164805.1 Carlito syrichta | reverse complement strand
TCAGCTAGCTAGCTAGTTAAGTCAGCTTGTTAACTCAGCTAGCTAGTTAGATAGCTAGGTAGGTAGCTAGCTCCTTATTTCAGGTAGTAAATTCAGCTCACTATCTAGGGAGCTAGCTGGTTAGCCAGCTAGTTAAATCAGCTGGCTAGACAGATGCCTAGTTGTGTAGCCAACTAATTTAGTCAGCTTGCTGTCCAGCTGGCTAGCTAGTTAACTCACCTAGTTAAATCAACTCGCTAGTCACCTGGATAGCTAGATAGCTAGGCATTTAAGTCAACTTGCAAGCCAGCGGGATACATAGATAGCTAACAAATTAAGTCAGCTGGCTAGTCAGCTGGCTATCTACTGATGTCAGCTAGTTAAGTCAGCTGGCTAGCCAGACGGCTAATGAGGCTAGCTGGTGAAGTCAGTTAGTTAATTCACGTGGCTAGCCATCTGTGCAGCTAGGTA
>NW_007141936.1:0-662 GCF_000164805.1 Carlito syrichta | reverse complement strand
CCCTTCTAGTTCTCCTTTATCCCCTCTCTCTTCATTTTTATCTCCTGATGTCTTTCCATTCATCCTGAACACTCAACTTTCCCTCCAAACTCTGGATTCTGTTTTCTACAAGACTGAGTTTGTCTTTTTTCTTTTTCCTTTTTTATCAGACTAAAAGCAGATATTGACTTTAAGATGGCAAATGTTTCCTTGTCATTCTTCCTGGTCTCACCAGCAACCCTTTACATTTTGCTCACTTAGTTTACACCTTAGCTCTGATTCTCTCTCGCTCAGCACAGCTTGGGACAAGAAGATAGTGTTGCCCAGTGGCCAGAGCATGGAATGGTGTATTTGTGACCTCACTTTTTGGTGCCAGACCTTTCTATGTACCTTTACCCCTTGCAAAGTCTGTGGGGTGAACAAGGGAAGGAGTTGCATGCTAGAGAAGGAGATTTTTCTTTAAGGACATTAAGATTGAACAATAGATTGGTTATTATTATCAGACATAAATGGCTCCTGATAAGGGATAATCAGATATCCTGAAAGGCCAGGTTTTGGGGTAAAGTACCAGCCTCTCTTCATATGGGGTGACTATATTTGGAATAGATTATTTTCTCTGCAAGTTTTTAATCATTTCAAAAATTGTCATGGAGCAATTTAGTCCTTCCCCTTCCCTGTTCTTA
>NW_007141935.1:0-329 GCF_000164805.1 Carlito syrichta | reverse complement strand
GAAAGTAATGGCCTGGTAGGAATCAGGTTGGGTCCCTACATTTTATGTACCCAGAGAAGATAGGACTTCTCTGAGGTTCACGTCAGCTGCCTCAGAGACTGCTCCAAGCCCAAAGAACCCAGCAAAGAAGAGTTAGGAAGCAAGGGGTGTGCATGGAAGAGGGCCAGTCTATGTGACCATCTGCCCTTTGCCCAGGCCAGGGGGCAGGACCACCATGGCCGAGCACCATCTCTCCTGTCCCTCTCGACTCTCAAGTCAGGTTCTGCAAGGAAAAGGGCATCGGGCAGGCCAGGAGGTCATTTCTTTGTTCACTTTGTAGCCATGGAAGA
>NW_007141934.1:0-395 GCF_000164805.1 Carlito syrichta | reverse complement strand
GGACAGGAGGGAAGGCCAGGTCACATCTTCAGGGAGGCAGCAGTGCCCATGGAACCCTGGGGACCATGAGCTCTCCACCTCAACCCCGGTGCTCAGTCATCACTGCTACAGGGAAGCTAGGCACAGTCACAGCATGACGAAGTGACAGGCTGAGGTGTCACAGAGACCCGAGGCCACATCCAAGCTTTTGGTCTCTGCAGTGAACAAATTTATCACATCCCATTGTGGCCATGTTGAGGATTAAATAACAGGAGCAAAATCTGTGTCCCACAGTGGACACTCAATATGTGTTTCAGTGGAAGGGATAGAAGCTGTTATGATATGAGAGCTCATAACTTCTTGGAGGAAAGGCAGCCGGGTTCACTGCCAGGAGACAGAGGAACTCAGAGAAGACT
>NW_007141933.1:0-9399 GCF_000164805.1 Carlito syrichta | reverse complement strand
GAAATGGTATACAGTTGGGGTTATGTTAAATTTTTTTCTTGATTTCCAAAAAGGGATAGGATGACACAGAAACTTAGAAATTTTCTTTGAAAGCAAGATGAGGGAAATTTTCTGATGTGGAGATGTGTGTGTATGTGTTTTTAAGGTACCCCTGGATCCACTGGAAAATGTGATCCTGGTCTTCCTGGACCTGATGGTGAACCAGGAATTTCAGGAATTGGATTTCCTGGGCCTCCTGGACCTAAGGGTAAATTTAAAAGTTTTGAAACATAAGGTTTATTGTGGTTGTTTAGAAGATATAAGTATGAATAAATAAAACAAATAGGATACAAAAATATAAATAGACTATATGACATAAAGTGATTAAATAGGAAATTACCAATGTATCTTTTAAAATGATGCTTTTCAAGAGTCTTTAATAGGAAAAAATCTTACAATAATGTTAGGTGAAAAGGCAGAATTCACATTAATTTATGCAATTTTATCTCAACTGTATTGTTAAAAACGCATAGAAAACAACTCAAAGGAATTTCTCCAAAATGACAATAGTGATTCTTCTTGATTGTGGAATTATAAGTATTTCTTGTTACTTCTTAATAAATGTCTGCACTTTTTACATGTATACACTTTATTTTATACGTTTATTTTTTAATAAGAAACTATTAAATCACAAGTAGTTGATTTCCCCATAGTAAATTCCAAAAGTTATTTTTCTTTAGGAAAAAATGCTGTTTCCCCTCAAAGGGTAAATACTCTCACAAAAATTTAGATGCTAACAGTTCCAACAATGGCCTGAGACCTCCCACTGATGAGTACATGAGAGTCGTATGCAGGATGACGTATGAATAACCTCAATCTCTGGGTTGTCACAGAGAACTGCAGGTTTTATGATAATTTCATGTTTGTTTCAATATTATTTAAAATTTCAAAAGATAATGCATTTGTGGGTGCTTCATCTCCCAAAACATTAATATGGTATCAATGTTTATTATACATGAATTCTTCCCAAATATGGGACTATTTATTTCAATTTATGAATATTGAAATGGAAAGCAATCACATTTCTCGTGTGTTCTCAAGAATGATATTGAATCCAGTTTCTTGGATGTCTTCCTAATGATCTGTGAAGTAATGAGGCCTGGCTCATATTTTTACCTAGTTAATCTTAGAGTCTGCATTAATAAATTTCATCCTAGCTGTGTAACTTTAAGTATTCACTCTCTGAAAGAAGACTGTAGATGATGGGAACCAAAACTAACTCTAGTGCTTCTTAAAAGTGGAGATTTACAGTTTCACAGTTTAACCTATGAATCCCATCAGCTAACCATGAATTAAACATTGGTCAAGTTATGGGCATGAAGGAACTCTCTGAAGGCAGCCTTGCTTCAACAGACTTTCTTCTTCTAAACCACAACATAGAAGATGATGTGTGAGACTCCTTTCTCAATTCTCCTACTATAAATGCATAAGAAGTTAATCCACAATGGATGCTATAGGGCATTAGGACTTAATTCTTTTGGGCAATCCCTGTTTAGAAAGTCTACCTTGGGTGCTGAAGAAGCTGTATATCTTCATCTGGGTTGTGTTTAGATGAATATATATATTTTAAAAATTCATTTAGCAGCACACTGTATGGAAAAAATACTTCAAAAACAAAGTCAAATGATCCGCCAGCATCAGTGGTTTGAAGAACTGCTGAATCAAACTTATAGGCATGCTAAATAACAAAAATGGAAAAAGTCATTTTTTAAAATTGGGAACCAATGTCATCTGACTGGGAACTGATATTGTCCTTCATTGCTAATTTATCAAATAGTTTTCTCATCACTCAAATTTCATTAAAATAACCTCTAGCTGTTGAGATGTAAGAGAGTTTCTGCTTAGAATCTTTCAGTAAGACTAATCCTACAATGTTTTTTTTTTTTCTTTGTAGGAGACCAAGGTTTGCCAGGAACAAAAGGATTACTGGGTTGTCCTGGAAAAATGGGAGAGCCTGGGTTACCAGGGGAGCCAGGCCGCCCAGGAGCCAAGGTCAGCAAGAGTTTAAACTCACACTGTCATAGGGGAGAAGGGCGACCACAATAGTCCAGTTAGAATGTCCCCACCAGGCAGGCCTCTTTGGGTGTAGAAATTACCCAATACATTCATGGATGATGAAGATATTAAATATTGTTTTAAAGTTTCTCAGGACTATCCTCCTTTTTAGAAAGGAAAATAGAAGGTATTACAAGGTGGGTCTGCATCTCTGTTTCTTCTTTAATGGCTTCATAAACACTCTGAGTATCTAAAATGGGAGAACCCTAGCAAGGAATGTGAGTAACTGTCAGAAAAATCTATCAAAAGTAAAGACATCTAGGTTTTTGTTTATAGACAATTCTACAGTCTTCTGGAAAAGTGGAGGCTACATATCCCGAAGCATTATTTTATAGAGAAGTCAGCAACTAGAGTTGAAAAAGGGTAGTTGATGGAATGGTGGTGGCTGTGCACAGGGACTTAGAGCCTCCATAGCAGAGATCAGTCAATATCAGGGAGGATTTGGAAGCATTACGTAGCAAAACTAACATAATTTCTGTGCATAGGGAGAACCAGCACTATCCATGCCTGGAGAACCAGGAACACCAGGTTTTCCAGGAGAAAGAGGGAATCCTGGGGAACATGGAGAAATTGGACTCCCTGGACTTCCAGGTCTCTCTGGAATTCCAGGAAATGAAGGGCTTGATGGGCCACGAGGTACAATAGCAAGTGTGATTACTTTTTTCACTGTGATCTTGGCTAACATGCAGCAAGCTAAATCCACAAGTGCTCTAGGGGTGAAGAATTCTTCTCAAATAAAGCTTCTAGTTAAATTATAATACTATAAGAAAGGGATTGGCAGTAGTGGGAAACTGTCTGGGGAAGGAGGCTGGGAATTGGCAGTTGAGGGAAACTGCTAGGGGAGGGAGGGGCATACCTCATCAACAAGGGTACCTGCATCATCAATGTTTGTATACCTAACCCTGAATTGTACCCCACCTTTATAATAAAAATTTTAAAATTAAATATAATTTAAATTTTAAAAAAAAGCTTTCAGTTCAGTGAATAGAAACCACCAGGTCTAATTATTTTCCCATTCCATGTTCCTGCCCTACTTTTCTTCCTTTTTTATCTTCCTTCATTCTTTCCTTTTTCATGAGTACCATCTACAAAAGGCATAGAAATGGAATTCCATAGAGTTATGATTTAGGGGGGAAAAGTTACAGAAGAATGACTGGTACAGCAATACCAGGACCTTAAGTTTTGGCACCTGAATATGATCTTGGACTTTTTTGTGCAGGCGATCCAGGGCAGCCTGGACCACCTGGAGATAAAGGACCTCCAGGAAAGTGCATAGAGGGGCCCAGGGGAGCCCAAGGACTTCCAGGCTTAAATGGACTCAAAGGGCAACAAGGTAGGAGGAGAGCCTTGAAACCAGTCCCCAAATGGGCAGGTGACGTAGGAACTCCTGCTCTGTACTTTGCTGCTTGACATGGGAACTGTCCAGCAACAAGGCTTGACCACTGTTCAATAAGAAATGTTATTTCAGAAATGTAAACCTTGCTGTCATGGATTTGTTACACATAGCAGTGTGTATACCCACAAAGAAAGTAACCTGAAGTTAGTATAGTGTGTTGGTTTGTATCTTTTATAGCAAATATGAAATAGAGACAGATGATAGATAGATAGACGATAGATGGATGAATATTTACATATATATTCGTATACACGTGAACTATCAATGTTTTTCCTTTAATACTTCTATAAGTATGTTAAAGTGGCAAATTTATTATCATTAAAATAGAGTAAATGTATGCAAAGGTACCAGTTTAACAAGTTATAAAATAAAATATGTGGTTGACTGCTTTACAAGAAACAACAGAAATAGTATCAAAATAAATCTGATGATGTAAGCTAGATGTTTCAGACAATGGATAACTTCCTCTATCTTTTTGGATCATCTCAGTCAGATCTGATGAAATGTCTTTGGGAAAAATTCTCAGTTAATGTCTGTGGTCTATCATCCTGCTTATATGTTCACAAATAAATTTTTGGCCTAGATCTTAATTGTTATAAAGGCACTCTTATTGTTTCCAGAGGCATCCAGCTGCTTAATTCCATGTGAGGGGCTCTATGTGTCTTCTGCAGGTTAAGGACTGAGAGACAGTCAAAAAGTGCAATACCAGAATGTCCCGTATGACTCGGGAATAGATATATTTATAAATATAGATAATTTATTACTGCATGAATCATTGAAACAGTATGATAGAGTCAGAAGTTTTACAGGTGGGGGACAATAAATACACACACACACACACACACACACACACGTGTAAATGTGCAATTTACCCTAAATCACACAACTAAATATTTCAGCCATAAAGTATTTCTGGAGTTAGTGGGGGAAAGTATTTGTGAGTTAATTTATTTATTCATTCATTAATTCAATCATGTGTTTATATATATATAGGCAGAAGAGGCAAAACAGGGCTGAAGGGAGACCCAGGGATTCCTGGCTTGGATAGGTCAGGATTTCCTGGGGAACCTGGACTACCAGGAATGCCCGGTCATCCAGTTGAGATGGGACCACCTGGTCGGAAAGGTTATTCAGGAAATCCCGGATTTTTAGGGGCACCGGGTATTCTTTTTTGTGTTTCTATTTTTCTGTTATGTCTTCATTCACATTTTCCCCTTAAGGTGGCCCTGTAAACTGTACATAGGCATAGTGTAAGTTTTAACCTTTGGGATTATCAGTAGGGGATCAGAGGTCAGAGGGTGGAGACACGATGGTGGCAGGATGATCACATTTCACAAATACCCAGGATATGGCTATTTTTGCTGTGTATTTGTTTAGATACTACTACTATAATATGTTTGCTAGTATTTCTTGAGAATTGTTTTCCTTTATATTCACAAGGGATGTTTAGTCTACAATTTTCTTGTGGGGTCTTTGTCTGGTTTTGGTATCAGGGTAATGCTGGTCTTGTAGAACAATCTGGAAGTGTCTCCTCCTCTTGTATTTTCTGGAAGAATTTGTGAAGAATTGATATTCTTTAAACATTTGGTAGAATTCACCAGTGTAGTCATCTGAGTCTGGGCTTTGTGAGAAGTCTCTGAACTACAAATCCAATCCTTTCACTTATAATAGGTATATTCAGATTTCCTATTTCTTTTTGAGTCAGTTATAATGATTATGTTTCTCTAAGAATTTGTTTATTTTGTCTAAATTATCTAATGTGTTACCATAGAGTTGTTCATAATATTCCTTTATAATCATTTTTATTTCATGGCTATTTTCATAGTTTATAAATTTGGGAGGAATATTCTTTTTTCTTTTTTTTTTTTTTTGAGTTGGAGTCTCACTCTATGGCCCAGACTGGAGTGCAGTGGCACACTCATGGCCACCCCAGCATCAACCTGCTGGGCTCAGGTGATTTTCTGCCTCAGCCTTCCAAGTAGCTGGGACTACAGGTGCATGCCACCACACCAGCTAATTTTTTATTTATTGTAGATACAAGATCTTGTCAAGTTGCCTGGGTTGGTCTCGAACTGGGAGGAATATTCTAACAGTTTTCTCATGGCATAAGGACCTCATTGATCCTCTCTCCAGAGAAGAACCCAGAAAACTTAATCCGCCAATGATCCTTTCATTCCTTTTATTGGACTACTATCATGTGCCATGTGCCACTATTCTAGGCTCTAGAGACACATTGGTGGACAAATCTCCCTTCCCATAGTAGAGAAGCAATAATAACTACATTTAAATAATAAGCTCCATTCAGGCCAGGTGTGATGACTCATGTCTGTAATCCCAACACTTTGGGAGAATTGCCTGAGCCCAGGAATTTGAGACCAGCCACAGAAGCATAGCGAAACCTAGTCTCTACAAAAGATCAAAAAATTAGATGGGTGTGATGGTGCTTGCTTGGCATCCCAGTTATTTGGGAGGCTGAGGCAGAAGGATCTCCTAAGTCCAGGAGGTGGAGGCTGTAGTGAGTTGTGATTGTGTCACTGCACTCCAGCCTGGGTGACACAGTGAGATCTAAACTCAGGGGGGGAAAAAAGCTATACTCAACTTGAGACATGTGCTATGAAGAAAATAAAATAAAGGAATATAATAGAAAGCTACTGATTAAGGGGTAAGATGATGATATGTTCCCAAACTTCAACATATTCTATTCTCACCTATAAATGTGGTTTGCTACCAGTGGATTCCACATAGATGAGGGGGGGAAATTACCTCTTACTGGATCATCTCCTAGACAAATATGGTTAGTTTCCTATTTACAGAAACCATTCTTCAAATTCCCAGTCTCTACTTCTAAGTATAATTTATTTTATTTTGTGAAATATTTTGCTTTTCTCATTCTGTACATCATTGACGCTTTATATGAATTTGTGTCCATAGGTGAAAATGGAATGGTTGGGATGATGGGCTTTCCTGGAGTGATTGGCCCTTCAGGGCCTCCTGGAAACCCTGGTATCCTGGGGCAGAGGGATAAGTAATGGAATGTCTTTCCAGATGCTAGGAGGAATAAACAGTGTTCATTTATTTAGCAGCAACATAAATTACATTTCATTCTTGGAGGCAGGGGAATAATTCTGAGAGAACAATGTATCTGATTTTGCTGTTTTCTATATTATGTTTTCCCATTGGAATGGAATCCTGCTTTCTCCCTGCAGCCTTATACTATCTTATGTGGCTGCCCGTTTGGGGAAACGATCAACTTCTCAGCACTGTTAACCATTTTTGTTTGTTCGCTTTGTTCTGTTTCATTGTAAGCACTGTTAACTTGTGAATCCCTATGAACTATTTTGAGAATGAAGGTTCCTCCTGTCAGGTAGTCCTGGAATCCCTGGAGTAAAGGGCAAGAAAGGAGCCCCAGGAGCCAAAGGAGAACAAGGAGAGAAAGGAAATCCTGGGCCTTCTCAAATATCCCACATAATGGGGGACAAAGGAGAACCTGGTCTCAAAGGTAAAGAATTCCTTACATTTAGAATCAGAACATCAGAGCTTGTTGTGGGACTAGGAAATGATCTGGGCATATCCTTGTAGTCAGCACATGAGGACAAGGGCCAGTGTTGAGTGGCCTGCCCAAGTCTCACAGCCATTTGGCAGCTGAGCACGAACTAGACCTAAGGTGCCTTCCACAATAATGTGTTGCCTTCTTAATGCATACTTTTTTTTATTTCTAAGTTAATTCTGCTTTTCTGTCTTCTGTATTTAAATTGGCACTAGTCGATTTTTAAATTATAAACCTCAAAACCCTCTTTTTGCCAAGTATGGAGAAAATTAAGCCTTAGAAAATTCCATATTAAAAGACTTCTCTGGCTGAAATTAAAACCTTCATCTCAAATTCAACTCCATTCTATCAACCACCAGGATAAATTTTTGTGATTGCATCTAAAAACTGCTCAAAATCCTTTGGAGAATAATTACTAAAAAGTTTTAATACAAATTTAACCCTTTAGAAATATTATTAAATGTTAGGTATGACCATTAGACTAAAATTAAAACCCATTCAAATTATTTGGGCACTTTTTGTGGCAGTTTTTGTCATATGATCAATACAATTAATATAAAACAAGTTTTAAGAAGACCTCCACTGCCTTTTTTGACTTCTTTGGTCTTCCCCCCCCCCCCGCCCTTTTGGTCTTCTTGACCACATTTAATTCTAAGTAACCTTACAAAAACAAAGAATTGCTGGGGAGAAGTTACCTTTGCAGATCAAACTCTCATTGCAGGGAAGGAATAAAAAACAAAAAAAAGTGTTCACCTCTGCAAAACCACATCAAATTTTGAGAAATGTGAAATGAATTTTGAAAAATGAGATGACATTCAAAAAATATTGATATTCTTGGCATATAAGGATTTGTAGTCTGCGTAAAGATTTGCTTTAAAAATTCTTCACATAGCCAGGCTCGGTGGCTCAACCTGTAATCCCGTGCCTTTGGGAGGCTGAGGTGAGTGAATTGCCTGAGCCCACGGGTTCGAGACCTGCCTGGGCAGCAAGACCTCATCTCTACAATAAATAAAAAAAAATCAGCCGGGCATGGTAGCGCATGCCTGTAATTCCAGCTACTTGGAAGGCTGAAGCAGAAGGATCGCCAGAGCCCAGCAGGTCGAGGCTGCGGTGGCCGGGAGCAGCCACTGCACTCCAGTCTGGGCAACAGAGTGAGACTCCAACTCAAAAAAAAAAAAAAAAATTCTTCACAGAGTGTTACGGACCATGTCAGAAAAACTAATTGGGGAGTTAGGAAGTAAAAGTCTATGGAGTAGTCCCCATTTAACCTGATGTTGAAGAGGTAGTTTAGTTCTAGTACAAACAGAAGATTGCATTTTATTTTTTAAGAATGAAATAGGAAGCAAAATGAATTTTATAAAACTCTGCTAGAACTGACTTAAGCCTTGATATGAAAAAAAAAATACTCGCACAAATTTCCAGTCTTCATAAACTGCCTGCACAAACACCACAGACTATTCTATGTTTTCTAAGTAAGTGTTAGAAACATTTTGAAAAAAAAAAAAGATGAACAGCATATTTCTGCCTACATAAGCTGAGATTTGACTCTCACAGCATAAATGCACAATGAGAACTAATTTGCAATTAAAGAAGTCCTTTTACAAAGTATAGAGACATACATGCTATTGTGCTATTTCTGTGCTTCTAACAAAAGCCTTGTACTCACCCAAAGTACAGTATGCATCAAAGCTGTTCTGTATGTTTTCTTTTGACTTTTTAAATGCATAACCAAGGAACACAGATTGAACCCCCCCCCCAAAAAAAAAAGAAGAGGAAGAAAGAAGGAAAGAAAAAAGAAAAATAACTTGTTGCTTAGGGCTCTCTAATTTCAGAATAATCCATTTCTTTAAATCTGAATTTTGAACTTAAAGACATTCACTGCGAATGTGGAAGAGACATTGGACATAAAAATAAGCACAGTAACAGACAAGTCCCCAGGAGTCTGCATATGTATAAAAAGATATATATATAAAAAGATAATGAGTAATGCAAGGTGCAAATTAGTACTGTGATATTGTTTAACAAAGACGTGTTGCGCTTACTGTGTGCAGATACTATTCTAGGTAACAAACACCGATTCACCTAATCCTCACGGCAACCCTAGGAGTATGTATTGTTATTGCTACCATCCCACTTTACAGATGGGGAATAGAGATGTTAAGTTACTGCCCAATATCACTTGGGTAGAAAATGGCAGAGATGGCCATCACACCAACGTGGCTGGTTCCGAAGTCCATACTTGGCCTCCTCACTGTGCTGCCAGGTACCACTGACTGAAAGCCCTGTAGAAATTGAGGGAGGCAGAAAACACGAAGACTAGCATAGTCAAAGAAGCCTCCCTGAAAGAGGATTTTTAACTGTG
>NW_007141932.1:0-3718 GCF_000164805.1 Carlito syrichta | reverse complement strand
GGTGATGGGTTCAACTAAGTTCAAGCCTTTACCATCAGGCAATATACCCATGTAAAAAATCTGCATAAATCAGCCCTTGAGTCGAACATTTAAACATTAAAAAATTTATCATTGTGTTGAGAAATGTTTCACAACTAAAGACACAAAACAAATGAATTTTTCTATTGGACAGTCACCACATGGCAAGTGTTAAACTCTTCAGAGGTCTTTCTACTTTTGATGCATCAATAATAAATTCAAAAGCATATTGCTTCAGTTCTAAATACAACATTCACATTGCTGTCGATAATGGATACAAGCATTTAAAATCCTAAAATTAGGAGAGTGAGATCCCACAGTCTTTCAAATTCCAAGCTTCTCAGGGGTTCCCCAAAAGTTTCCTCTACCTGTAGAATTTTGAAAAATCAGTTGAATGGTATGAACTTTTAGACGCTAATTACTTCCAAATTATTTGTTTGTGTATCTTAAAAATATTTCCCATTTTATTTTTATCAGGGGTCATTTTCTACCCTCTCCAAATGCCGGCGCTCCTCTTGAATGAAATAAAGTTTGTCAACCTTCCCACGCTGACCAGATGAAGAAATGTGTCTTTAGATCAGTAGTTTGTGAGACTGTCAAGTTCTCCACAAACCTGTGGGCGTTTTGCATTTCGATTTTGAGTAAAAAGCAAGAGGAAAGATTATGATGGAAATTTGAAAGCAGGGAGAATCTCTTTATCATCCCTTTAGTCTCTTGCTGTTAACCGAAACTTTGCCAGAAGCCACCAACATGCTGTCTTGTTTCTTGCAAAGTTCCCCTTTAGTCCTCCTAATACTCCATTCCTTCTACTTCCCTCCTTCACAATCACATCTCTGAAAGAGTTGTCTGCATATTTTATCTCCACTTCCTCATCTTAAATCAAATCACACTCACATCAAATAGATCTCGAATCCCTCTGCCTACCAATACTCATAAGGTCTCCAATGCCTCCCATGCTGCTAGATCAAGACACTTTTTATCTTCACCTTGCTTGACATTCAATACAGTTGAGTTCAGAGTACATAAAATTCCCTTGTATTGACTTCCATGACACGATAACTTTATCATTTTTTCCTCCTACTTCTCAATATTGTTTGTTCACTTCTCCTGTTTTGCTTTATCATTTATAAATCTGTCATAGTTCAATTGTGTAAGGATTATTTCATGCCTATCTCCTCCCCTAAAAACAGGAAACAGAACAGTTTTGTTTCCCACTGTGTTCCCAATGCCTTGATCACCTAATAGATAATTAAATAACATGCGTAGTGAAATGAATGGAGAAGGTGTGGGAAAGATCAAGGTATGATCAAGGTATCAAGTTCTCATGAGCATCTGAGATCATTTTAAGAGGCTCGGGAAAAAATGGTCCATTTCACATCAGACTACTTCAGGTTTGTCTGAGGAAAACCCTGTAACTGATTAATTAAAGACACTATGTTAATAAAGAAATGTACTGCCAGGTACATGGAAAATTTTAGTAACATACTGTTAGTGACTAGGTAATAGCTAATTATGTAGGAACATATTTGTTGGCTGGACTTGGTGTAAAGTTCAAGGGTCACAGGTCATTGGCTCTAGGCCCTGCTGATTGGGTAGTGCTCTCTTGTGATGCGATCCATCACCTCGTGATGTCACGGGGCCTGGAAACCAACTGCCAGTGTGTGTGGAGGAGTTGGGAGACACACACTGCTCTTCGAGCGGCTCCAAGAAGAGGACGATTTTCTCGGTGAGAGGTGCATATTGGACCCTCTGACCGATTACATTGTGGTGAGTGTGGCCTCTCCCTTCCCTCTGTGGCTTTAGGACATTCAGTCCCAGGCGGGCGGCACCTCCCGTGGAAGCCAACGGTCACCCCTGAGTTCTCACTAGGTAACTACTCTGCGCTGATCCTATGTACAGTTCGCTCAGTCACCTTCATGTAAACTCACGGGTGGTGGGGTGTTTGGATGTGCCCATGAGACAGCTAAGAGGTCTGAGGTCCAAAGAAAGGTCACTAGCCAAAGGACCCAGGGTGACCCCGGGAGATGTTCTCAGTCTGTCCTCTCCCAAGCGGAACTCAGATCCTAACCTCCGCAGTCTACCTGCCTCCATTAAAATCTGGCCATAGCCGGGCTCGGTGGCTCAGGCTATAATCCTGCGCCTTTGGGAGGCTGAGGTGAGTGGATTGCCTGAGCCCACGGGTTTGAGACCCGCCTGGGAGACAAGACCTCATCTCTACAATAAAAATCAAAAAAATTAGGCGGGCGTGGTAGCGCATGCACGCCTGTAATTCCGGCTACTTGGACGGCTGAGACGGAAGGATCGCCGGAGCTCAGCAGGTGGAGGCTGCGGTGGCCGGGAGCAACCACTGAATTCCAGTCTGGGGGACAGAGTGAGACTCCAACTAAAAAGAAAAAAATAAAATGAAATCTGGCCATAAGGCCACATCAAGATAGGGAAGAGCCTATACTGGAGGACACCGTGACAGCAACCTGCGGGTCGGGTGGAGGGTCATCCTTGTTCCACATCCGTGTCCACAAGCGGCTTGTTCCAAAAGGTGGTTATGTGAACTCCGACTGAAGTTTCAGGCACTCATGCTCATTGGGGCCCCCCAGATGTGTGGAATCCCTTCTCTGGATGTGGGGTGAGAGGCCTCTGCCCTGGGGCAGTAGGAGACAATGACTGAATCCCTTAGAAATGACGTGTGGGTGACAGCAACCTCAATGAGTCTGGGACCTGAAAATAGTGAGCCACCTTCCACAGCTTCCCTCTGTCCCCTCCTTTAGAAGCATCCCTCCCGTGGCCTCAAGTGTTCCCCAAAGGAATGAACGTCACGGGAGGTTTCCTAAACCAAGTCGCCATGCTCAAAAGGTCCTTCCTGGGGACCAGGAAAAAATGAAGCCCCTTCCTGTCCTGACAGCTTAGAACTCTGGATCTGCTCATCCTCTGCCTGAGACCTAGGCTCCATCTGCACAGAGGCTGCTTTGGAGGCCACACTTCCTCCTTTCACCACAACGAACACCCTCGGCCTCAGCTTCTGGGATCTCTAAGTGGATCCACTGGCCAGAGTAGTCAAAATTTAAGTAGAACTGGGGAGTCATTAGGTTTCTTGTTTCCCACAGGAATCTGGGCAGCTTCATACCTTCTGAAAAGCTGAGGAAGGCTCATTCCATAAAGACCTCAGGTGCCTGAGCCTGGGTGGCGTCCAGGCACTTGAAGAGTCCATCACCAGCCCTTCCCCATTGGAGGGTGGATGCCATCGTTTCTGCTGGGCAGGTGTGTCCTTGTCTCAAAGGTTGGGGGATGAGGGTCTCGCTGTCCCGATGACCCCACGAATCTCCGCCAAAAGTTTCCTGCAGCCTAGGAAGAAAGTCCAAAGGACAGGAGGCTAGCTATTCCTGGGGTGTCATCAAGAGGTCCAGAAAGGACAAAGTCACAACAGAGCCAGAGTTGCAGGACAGAACATCACAGTCTCTGGCCAGAACAAATGGCGTGCAGGGAATCACTGGATAACAGACAGGGTCAAGTGTAGGTTCAAGGAGAGCCAGAGGAGCACTGGAGGGATAGATCCTTTGAAGGCCATGGGTGACAGGACGACTGACCCTAGCTCACCCTGAGTGCACTGCGCAGTGCTCAGCCCATTGTCCCTGGACCCAGATGAGGACGCATTCAAACACTGATGGATGGACGTAGGGGCACAGCCCCATTCTTCGGGCAACAT
>NW_007141931.1:0-798 GCF_000164805.1 Carlito syrichta | reverse complement strand
CAGGGAGCCTGGGTTACGTGTGAGAGGACTTGGCTTTCCTTTGAAGTGACTCTGTTATTCTTGTAAGACGGCAACCCTCTGCCCAACAGGAGCTGTGGGACAGATGGCAGGATGAAGAAAAGCCACAGTGTTGCCCACCACCCGGCACATCAATGGCTACACGGTGCTCAGTGTGAATCCACCACGATTCCCAAGGACTCTGATGTGTTTGGGGGTCTAAAATGATCAAGACACATGTAACAGGAGAGGGAGACCTCTCAGAGCAGTCAGGTGTATTTTCCTCTTCCTTTCTTCCTCTTTGCTTTCCGGGGTGGCTTACAGTTGCCTTTCGGGGGAGAGAAAACAGTCAACCGGAGACTTTCCTTGGGAAGATCTGACTTCCCGCCAAAGATCTACTCAAACCATTAGGGATAAACATGGCTGGGCCTTGTCCATCCTGCCAAGCCCTGGCCCTCAGAAATAGGAGAAGCAGGAAGTGGGGTGAGATTGCAATGTTGAGGCACAAGGATGAAGGACAAGGGAACTGGGCTCTGACTCTAGCTGATGAAAAGCTGAGGGCAAGACACAATGTGAAAGCCAGCTTCTCCTGATGCTTCCGTCTGGGGTGGGCACACAAATCGAACGCAACAGTTGTTCTGTGTTCACCTACTGTGACGGGAAAGCCTGAACAGCCACGTGCTTACACTGCAAGATCAACACAGCCTCTGGGAGGTGGTCAGCTTAATACTGTGCTCCTCAAAGACATAGTTCCGCTCAGAGAATCTCCCCAACTGACTCAAGGTCACACGGCCAGGAAGC
>NW_007141930.1:0-777 GCF_000164805.1 Carlito syrichta | reverse complement strand
CTTTCTATATTTCAACTTATTTCTTTATAATAAATCCCTATAAACATAAGTACTGAATTAAAAGTTATAAATAATTTTAAAGCTTTTTATTTATGTTCCCAACTTTTTTTCCTGACTGGATTATATGAATTTGAATTCTAAAATGCAGTTCATCATCCTGAGTATATATTTTTTTCTTTTTTGATTAAATGACAATGGTTTTCTTACTAGGAAATTGATGCTGCCTTCTTCTAGAATAACAGTGATAACTCAGACATTTACAATGAAAATAATTCTACAAGACTTCAGTTCATAGTAAGATAATCACCATTTTGCAAATCACTGGTCACGTATGAATGAGGGGAACTGAAGCAAAGCATGATAAAAGCTCCAATCATTGCAACATATCCTAATCTTTCTTTGAGTAAATTACACAGATTATTGTGAACTTGCTGATGTAAACAACTATTTATAAAGGAGTTTTGATGACTTAAAGACTATAAAAAGAAACTTTGATGTCATTGTATTAAATGCATATTCGCTTCTTCTAAAGCTATGATCTTTATTTAGTTTAATGAATCTAAATCTGCTGTGTAAACAGGACTCAGAACTTTTAAAACTTTTTTTTTTTAACTCATAGGATATTTAAAGTAAATGTATGCTTAGGGATTGAGCTAAACTGTGTGATTTGTCTTACGTTGAATAGAGCCCACCTCCATAAATTAATATATGTGAAAACATTTTCTCAGAATTCAGCTATTAAGCAAACAGACAGCACTACAGTTTCATTCAGGAACC
>NW_007141929.1:0-3812 GCF_000164805.1 Carlito syrichta | reverse complement strand
TTCGAGACCCGCCTGGGCAAACTTGGCGAGACCTCATCTCTACAATAAATCAAAAAAAAAAATTAGCCGGTCGTGGTTGCGCGCGACTGTAGTTCCCGCTACTTGGAAGGCTGAGGCGAGAAGGATCGCCGGAGCCCAGCAGGTCGAGGCTGCGGTGGCCGGGAGCGGCCACTGCTCTCCAGTCTGGGTGACAGAGTGAGACTCCAACTCAAAAAAAAAACAAAACAAACAAAAAAACATTTGTTTTGTGTACAGGGAGAAATGCCTTTGGGGAAAGCACGGCAAGAAAATGGTTTTGTCATTCCAAAGAGGGTCACTTTGACCTGAGTGAGCCTCCACGTTCAGGAAGACCATTGGGCTTTGATGAAAATCATTTAAACATTTTAATCCAAGATGATCCACATCAACCAACCCGAGAATTGGCAAATGTGATGAACTATACATTTGCATTCCATGGGCTAGCGAAAAATGCTATGAATTTATGCATTAACCCAATAGAATAGAATGTTTTGTTTTGTTGCTTTACAAGCGCTTTCACATAAGTTGAAGATGCTTACCTGGAATCATAACTAATAAGCATACGGAGTGAAGATGTACTCTTTTTAATATATTCTTTTCTAAATGCCCAATAACTAGTAAATGTTCAATATATCCCTGAAAATAAAGAAAGGATGACACAGGACTTACCTGTAAGTTTACTGAATAGGTACTATCACATTACCTTTTCTTTATGTTCCAAAATGTTTCAGAAGTAATTCCCAGTGCACTAAAAATTATTTTTCTTCTTTCTCTTTAGATTTTATGTAAGCTGGAATGTAATTTCTTTTTAAGTATAGGTTATCATTTGCTTTGTTTTATGTACCTTTATTAATGGTAGATAAGGTATTTTATGACAAATTTTTATAAAGGAAAAGTCATAAAGCTCTATGGTTACATTTTTCATGCTAATGAATACATTTTAGTGTTTCTTCAAAATATGTAGATCTAAACACATATAGTTGCTCCTGAATTAATGGATTAATGTTAACACATTTACTCCTACATTTTTCTGCATTTAAAAAGGTTATAATAACATTGTATACATAATGCATTTAACTTAATTTTGTGACTGAATTTCCATTATTTAGTCATACTGTAATTAATTCTTCTGATTTTGGGCATTCATTTTTTTTCTGTTTTTTTTTTGAGTTGGAGTCTCACTCAGTCACCCAGACTGGAGTGCACTGGCTGCTCCCGGCCACCGCAGCCTTGACCTGCTGGGCTCTGGCAATCCTTCCGCCTCAGCCTTCCAAGTAGCTGGAACTACAGGTGCGCGCTATCACGCCCGGCTAATTTTTTCATTTATTGTAGAGATGAGGGCTCACCAGTTGCCCAGGCGGGTCTCGGACCCTCAGGCTCAGGCAATACCCTCACCTCAGCGTCCCATGGCGCGGGATTACAGGCTAAGCCACCGAGCCCGGCTCTTTTTTTTTTTTTTTTCATTTTCTCCTTGTTTTGAATAAGAAGGGCATAAATATATGAACAGAAAACACTTTCTATATTTCAACTTATTTCTTTATAATAAATCCCTATAAACATAAGTACTGAATTAAAAGTTATAAATCTTTTTAAAGCTTTTTATTTATGTTCCCAACTTTTTTTCCTGACTGGATTATATGAATTTGAATTCTAAAATGCAGTTCATCATCCTGAGTATATATTTTTTTCTTTTATGATTAAATGACAATGGTTTTCTTAGTAGGAAATTGATGCTGCCTTCTTCTAGAATAACAGTGATAACTCAGATATTCACAAAGAAAATAATTCTACAAGACTTCAGTTCATAGTAAGAGAATCACCATTTTGCAAATCTCTGGTCACGTATGAGTGAGGGGAACTGAAGCAAAGCATGATAAAAGCTCCAATCATTGCAACATATCCTAATCTTACTTTGAGTAAATTACACGGACTATTGTGAACTTGCTGATGTAAACAACTATTTATAAAGGAGTTTTGTTGACTTAAAGACTATAAAAAGAAACTTTGATGTCATTGTATTAAATGCATATTCACTTCTTCTAAAGCTATGATCTTTATTTAGTTTAATGAATCTAAATCTGCTGTGTAAACAGGACTCAGAACTTATAAAACTTATTTTTTTTTAGCTCATAGGATATTTAAAGTAAATGCATGCTTAGGGATTGAGCTAAACTGTGTGATTTGTCTTATGTTGAATAGAACCCACCTTCATAAATTAATATATATGAAAACATTTTCTCAGAATTCAGCTATTAAGCAAACAGACAGCACTACAGTTTTATTCAGGAACCATGTAAAAGTCCTTTATTTGCTGTTAAAGATGGTAACAGAATAAATGGCACATATTAAACATTAAAGCATTTTTTTACATTAAAGCATTTAAGTAAAAAGTTTAATTAAAATTGCATCCTAAGGGAATTAATTATGAAGTAAAAACAATAATCAGTCAACAAACTTTTCCTTTAAAATGTTATCATCTTAAAGGATCTTCTGTATATCATGGACATCTTTCTAATTTCTATAGCTACCTTTAAGAGTTTATTATGTATCGCGCACTGTCTTGGACTCTGGATATATTAATACTATGCCATGTAATCCTCAAAGTCATCTTATGGAAGACAATTACATTACCCTGATTTTACCAGAGAGAAAACAAATTTTCAAAGAGAATAAGTTCTCAAGGTAGTCTAATATTCAGACTCCTCACTCAACTCCTGCTTCCTCCCAGAAATCAAGATCACTCCCATGATAATACAGATTCATAAAGAAACCTGGCAGGTAGAGTTGTTCTTGATAAAATGACTCAGAATAGGCACTTATTGACTTACCTTGAAAATGCATCTATTCTTTCAGTTAGAAAGTCTCATTTTTTAGAAAATGTATGAAGCTTAAAACGAGAGAGAACAATTAAAAACTCTATTTTGCACAGCTTCTCTTAGTAGGCTTTAATGGTAGAGTTCTTATTTCATTTTTCTGTTTCTTCCCCACATTCAACCAGAAATCAATTTTTGCTGGTATTAATATCACTAGAAATTTGAAACATGCATTCCATTTACTTTCATGAATAACCAAAGTCATATTAGCTACACTTCACACCTTTCAAAATCTCATAGTGTATTCAGAGGTAGCTTTCCCTCTCAAGGTAACTGTTGTAAGACCCCGCCATTCAGCATTAGAAAAACAGTTAAAGGCTTCCATAAAATAAGAATCTGCAAAGGAGAAGTTTATAAATGCCCATTTTGAAACCCAAATTGGTTAACTTAAAATAAAAGCTTTACCCCCCACTAAAGCTTTATGTATTTTGATGTGTTTGATTCTACTATGTTGAGATGCTTGAATGCAAACAAGGTACATATATCAATTCCTCAAACATCCTCCAATCCTTCTTTCTTCAGGAAGAATGAATTGCTGTAGGAACTGAAAGATTAACTTTTGCTCATTTTTATTATAAAACATGGCCGAACTGACTTTGAAAGATGTTGCACACTTCTGCCTTTTTATCTTCTACTATGATTTCAGAGTCTGTCTTCTAAAGCTTTTATTAAAAGTATCCCAATTAAAAATCTGTGTGGGTAAAAAATGGCTTCCATTCACAGCAAGGAGTTTAAATATGAGGTAAAATTGGTAAATCAGTTCTTCCCTGGCTACTTGCCTTTTGCATCTCTTGATTTTGAAATTCATTTCTTTGTGAGCATAAGCTGGGTATTACAAGGTGTTGTCAAGTCTCTCATAGGGTTATTGTTCATGGTAGACGTGCTAGTTTTTGATCAATGTCTTCAGAGTCAAAGTTCAGA
>NW_007141928.1:0-795 GCF_000164805.1 Carlito syrichta | reverse complement strand
CCTTCACTTTAAATTTCTATGATTCTATTAATACAAATCACCTAATTTGTAAAGCATTTATGTAAAACCTAGACCAACTCTCTGAAATCTACTAAAACTGAAATTCAAACCAACACCCTGGGATTTTAGAGGTCAAAGTATCCTTAGTATTGGTTACTTTTTTCTGTTGCTAGATTATAATGAATAAGATCTATATGTGTGTTTTAACAAAAAAACCAATGATCTAAAAAGCATAAGATAGCATGTAAAAAATATCACCAAGCCATTTTGGTTCAGTAATTTTTTTATATTCAGGGGATCCACATGCAGGTTCATTACATGGACATATTGTGTAGAGGTGGGAATTGCGTCTCAGGTGGCCCATTCCCTGGGTAATGAACATTGTGCCTCATAGGTAATTTCTGAACCCTAAAAAGACACTTCTCAAAAGAAGACACACAAGCGTCAAAAAACATATGAGAAAATGTTCAACATCCTCAATCATCAGAGAAATGCAAATTCAAACCACAATGAGATATCACGTCACTCCAGTCAGAATGGCTATTATTAGAAAGTCAAAGTACAACAGATGCTGTTGTGCTTGTGGAGACAAGGGAATGGTCACGATGGGATTGTGAATAAGTTGATGTTGAATTCACTGTCTTCTGTTGTCATCTTCAAAATTCTTATTGAGAATGGCTATTACTAAGTCAAAAACCAGTAGAAGTGGCTGCAGTTGTGAAGAAAAGCGAACACTCATATACTGTGGGAGTATAAACTGGTTTCGCCTCTATGAAAAGCAGGTTGGAAATTTCT
>NW_007141927.1:0-692 GCF_000164805.1 Carlito syrichta | reverse complement strand
CAAAGAAAGAAAGAAAGAAAGAAAGAAAGAAAGAAAGGAAGGTTTGCAGTTTATATCAAAAAATTGAATCTGAATTCTTTAATTTTTTTTTCTTCAGCCAGTCTCATTCTGTTGCCCTCATTCTGTTGCCCAGGCTGGAGTGTAGGGGCATGCTCATGGCCACCACAGCCTTGGTGTGCTTGGCTCACCTGATCCTTCTGCCTCAGTCTCCCCAGTAGCTGGAACTACAGGTTTTAGCCTATAAAGTAGCTGGAAATACAGGCAAGCACCACTACGTCCAGCTAGTTGTTTTATTTATTATAGAGCAGAGGTCTTGCCTAGATGCCCAGGCTGGTCTTGAAGCCTTGGGCTCAGGCAATGCTCTCGACTCTGCCTTCCAAAATGCTGGGATGACATGTGTGAGCCACATCACCCAGCTAAAAGGGACATTTTAAAAATAAAAAAAGGCTGGGTGTGGTGGTTCATGCCTGTCATCACAGCACTTTGGGAGGCCACGGTGAAAGAATTGCCTGAGTCCAGGTGTTCAAGACCAGATTGAGCAATTTGGTGAGACCTTGTCTCTACAATAAAAATCAAAATATTAGCCGAGCATGTGGTGCACACCTGTAGAGTCAGCTCCAAGGAGGGTGAGTTGGAAGGATCGTCTGAGTCAAAACTCGAGGCTGTGGTGGACTTGAGCTTGCTACTGCATT
>NW_007141926.1:0-3116 GCF_000164805.1 Carlito syrichta | reverse complement strand
GCATGTGGAGTGGGGGCTGAGGGCACGCACACGGGTGTCAGCAGAGGGTGAGGGCACATGTATGTGTGTCAGCTGAAGCTGTGGGCATGTGCATGGGTGTCAGCCATTGTCAAGGGTGCACACAAGAGTGTTGGCAGAGGCTGAGGGCACATGCTGGTTTCAGCAGAAGCCGACGTGCACTCTTGGTTATTGACTAAAACAGGGAGCACATGTGCAAGTAGACGGAGGCCAAGGGTGTATTCATGGATGTCATCCGAGGTCTATGGTGCACATATGTGTATAGCTGGAAGTCAAGAGTATGCCTGTGGGAGTCATCTGGGGTTGAGAGTGCACACATGAGTGTCGGCGGAGGCCAAGGGCACACATGTCACTGTCAACCAAGGCTGAGGGTGCACATGCAAGAGTCATCAGAGGCCGAGGGTGCACACATTGGTGTTGGCAGACACACATGCATGTGTCCGATGGGGCTGAGATCATGTTCACAAGTGTTGGGTGAGGCCATGGATGTACATGCAAATGTTGGTGGAGGATGAGGTTATGCATGTGTGTGTTGGCCGAAAGAGAGGGCACATGTGCAAGAGTTGGTGGAGGCCAAGGGCAAATGCATGGATATCAGTGAAGGGAGATGACAGGCATGTGGGTGTCAGAGGAGTCTGCAGGTGTACGCATAGGTGTCATTTGAGGTCATTTGAGGTCGAGGGAGCATATGTGAGAGTCTGTGGAGGCCAAGGACTCACATGTAGGAGACAGTTGAGGCTGAGGGAATGCACACAATTTTCAGTAGAGGACGAGAGCACATGCGTGGGTGTCAGTCAAGGCCAAGGTCACACATGCAGATGTCAGCCAAGGTCAAGACACACACATGAGAGTCAGTGGAGGCAGGAGGAACAAGCATGGGTATTCATGGAGGCTGAAGGAGCATGCGTGTGTGTCATTTGAGGCCGAGAGGGCAAGCATGAGTGTTGCCAGGGACCATGAGAGCACATGAAAGTGTCTTCCAAGGCTTAGGGCACATGCATTAGTGTCAGTGGAGGCCTCCTAAGTGTCAGCAGAGGCCAAGGGTGCACGCATAGGTGCTGGCAGAGGCTGAAAGTGCACTCATAGGTGTTGGCAGAGGTCGAAAGTGCACTCGCAGTTGTTGGCAGAGGCCAAGGACGTGTGTGCTGGTGTTGGCCAAGGCCAAGGGTGCTCACATGGAATTCAACAAAAGATGAAGGCATGCACGGGTGCTGTCCAAGGTTGGAAGATGTATTTGTGAGTACCAGCAGGGTTCGAGGGGGACACATGTGAGTGTCAGAGGAAGCAGAGGGAGCACACATGGGTGTTGTTCAAGGCTGAGGGTGCATGCGTGCATGACAGTGAAGGCCAAGGGTGTGTGTGCAAGTCTCAATGGAGGCTGAGGGTATGCACGCAAGTGTCCACAGAGGCCGAGGGTGCACACACAGGTGTCAGCAGAGGACAAGTGCATGCATCTCGGTTTCAGCCAAGGCCAAAGGCACTCATGCAAAAGGTGGTGAAGGATGAGGGGACTTGCAGGTGTCGTCCTAGGCAAAAGGCGGATGTGTGAGTGTCGGCAGAGGCCAAGGGCATGCATGTGGGTGTCAGCCAAGTCCAAGGGCATGTAGGCAGGTGTCAGTGCAGGCTGAGGATGTTGTGCATGTGTCAGCCATGACCAAGGGCACACATGCAAGTGTTGGCTATGGCCGAGGGCACACATGTGTCAACTGAGGCCAAAAGTGTGCCTGTGAGTGTCAGTAGAGGATGAGAGCTTGCACACAGGTGTCAGTCAAGGTCAAGGGTGTGGACATGGGTGTCATCAGAGGTCGAGGGTGCACATCTGAGTGTTGGAGGAGGACTAGGGTGTGCACGTGAGGGCCACACATGCAAGTGCAGACAGTGTCTGAGAGTGCGTACCCAGCTGACAGCTGAGCATAAGGGCAACTGTGCAGGTGTTAGCAGCAGCTGAGGGTACACATGCGAATGTTAGCTGAGTCCAAGGGCATGCTGCTGAGTTTCAAGCTGAGGCCTAGGGTGCTTGTGTGAGTGTCAGCAGAGGCCAAGGTCACATGTGCAGGTTCATCCAAGGCTGAGAGCACAAAGTGCAAATGTCAGCCAAGGCCAAGGATGCACCCCTGAGTGCTGGCCAATGCTGAGGGCATGCTCATGTCAGCAGAGTCTGAAGGGTGTGTGTGAGTGTTGTTTATGGTTGACATGTGAGTTATTTTGGCAGAGGCTGAGGAAGCATGTACAGATGTGGTCCAAGGCAGAAAGCATGTGTGTGAGTGCTGGCAGAGTACAAAACTGCAATGCACAGGTGTCTTCCAAAACTAAGGGCGTGAGTGTCAGCAGAGTCTGAGGGTGTGTGTGTGAGTGTTGTCCATGCTTGACACGTGGGTGAATTTGGCAGAGACCGATGAAGCATGTGCAGATGTGTTCCAAGGCAGAGAGCATGTGTGTGAGTGCCGGCAGAGTACAAAATTGCATGCACAGGTGTTTTCCAAGACTAAGGGAGCGAGTGTCAGCAGAGGCCAAAAATTTGCATGTGGGTGTTGACACCAAGGGACGCACATGAGTGTCAGCAGAGGCCAAGAACTTGCATGCTGGTGTCATCCAAGGCTGGGGGAGTGCAAGTGAGAGTCGGCAGTGGCTGAGGTCACATGCACGGGTGTCATCCAAGGCCAAGGGTGTGCAAGCATCAGCAGAGCTCAAGGGCACAAGTATGGACTTCATTTGAAGTCGAGGGTGCATGCAGAAGTGTCAGTTGGGGAAGATGTCCAAGGCCAAGGGAGAGTTGGCGAAGGCTGAAGGAGTTCTCATATATGTGCGCATAGGCAGAGGATGCACAGGTGAGTGTCAGTGGGATCCGAGGGCATGTGTGCAAGTGTCGATGAAGGCCAAAGGTACATGCGGGGGTGTCAGCAGAAGGCAAGGACACATGCATGGGTGTCCATGGAGGCTAAATGCACATGCAATAGTTGACCGAGCCTTAGAGCATACACCTGAGAGTTGGTGAACAACGAGATCACACTCACAAGTGTCATCTGAGTCCAAAAGCATGTGCATGAGTGTCGATGAAGGCCAATAGTGTGCATACATGTGGGTTTCAGTTGTGGCCA
>NW_007141925.1:0-644 GCF_000164805.1 Carlito syrichta | reverse complement strand
AATATACCCTGAAGAACACAAATCACTCTATAATTCAGATACCTGCACATGTATGTATATCGCAGCATTGTTCACAATAGCAAGAACCTGGAAACAACACGATGGAATACTACACAGCCATAAAAAAGAACAAAATCATGAATTTCGCTGCAACCTGGATGGAACTAGAGTTTATAATACTGAGTGAACTCTCACAGAAACAAAGATCCGAATATCACATGTTCTCACTCATATAATGGACCTTGAACATCCAATGCAATAGTATAAGAAAATGACTGACGGTTCTGGGAAACTATGGGGGGGGAGGGGGATGGGATTAGCAGTAGCAAATATCTGTCGGGGATGGGAAAACACCTCTTATCAACAGGGTGCTTGAATGAAACGTAATTGTACACCTAACCCTTAACTGTACCCCACAAAACCATAATAAAAAATACTGATTAATGGAAAAAAAAAAAAAAGGACCAGTCTCTGCGATTCTGTTGGGTTTCTCAGGACAACTAAACCAGATTCCAGGACTGAAAGAATCATCTCGCCATATTTCTGTGTAACTCTTGTCTTAAGATGTAGCATGTAATCCTAAAACTTCCGTTTGTGCATCTATTTGATAGGGGCTGGGGGTTTTTGATGTTGCTAAGCATGTA
>NW_007141924.1:0-709 GCF_000164805.1 Carlito syrichta | reverse complement strand
CCCCCCCATAGTTTCCCAGTACCATCCGTCATTTTCTCATAGTATTGCATTGGATGTTCAAGGTCCATTATATGAGTGAGAACATGTGATATTCGGATTTTTGTTTTTGTGAGAGGTCACTCAGTATTATAGACTCTAGTTCCACCCAGGTTGCAGCGAAATTCAATGTGGTACATATACACGATGGAATACTACGCAGCCATAAAAAAGAGATCTAAATTTTTTTAAAAAAGACGTACCTAAGAATACAGTCACATCCCTAATTCCATATGTATCTAAAATAATGCTCTGGAGTTCTTTGGAACTCCAAATGTGTTCTTTGTAAACACGTTACAAATTGTGTTTTCTATTTTTTGTTTTTGTTGTTTTGTTTTGTTTTGTTCTTTGAGTTGGAGTCTCACTCACCAAGACGAGTGCAGTGGCACACTCATGGTGACCACAGCCTTGTCCTCCTGGGCTTAGGCAATCTTTACCCTCAGCCTTCCAAGTAACTGGAACTACAGTCACACACCACGACATCCAGCTTATTTTTTGGTTTATTGTAGAGAAGAGGTCTCAATAAGTTGCCCAGGCTGGTCTCGAACCCATGGGCTCAGGCAATCCTCTCACTTCAGCCTCCCAAAGTGCTGGGATTATAGATGTGAGCCACTGCCCAGACTTACAAATTGTGTTTTAACTAGATTCTAGCACTGATGGGTTTTTTTAGACC
>NW_007141923.1:0-3466 GCF_000164805.1 Carlito syrichta | reverse complement strand
CAGGGAAGATTGAGGCAGAAGGATCTCCTGAATCCAGAAATGTGGCTATGGTGGCCATGAACAAGTCACTGCACTCCAGTATGAGCAACAGATTAAACTGGCAAAAAATTTAAAGAATTAGAATTCAATTTTTTGATATAAATTCCAACCAAATCTTTCTCTCTTTCTTTTTATGAGTCGGATTCTCACTGTGTTGTTGGGCGGCAATGTAGTGGCAAACTTAAGGCCACCCCTGCCTCGACCTATTAGTCTCAGTGATCCTTCTGCCTCACCCTCCAAGAAGCTGGAACTTCAGGTGTGCATCACCATGTCCTGCTAATATTTTGATTTTTATTATAGAGACGAGATGCCACCAAATTGCCCAAACTGGTCTTGAACACCTGGACTCAGGCAATCCTCTCACCTTGGTCTCCCAAAGTGCTTGGATGACAGGTGTGAGCCACCAAACGCAGGTCAATATTTTAGTTTTAAATGTCTGCTTTAATTGAGTGATGTGGCTCATGACAATCATCAAAGCACTATGTCAGGCAGAGGCGAGATGATTGCCTGAGCCCAGGGGTCCGAGACCAGTCTGGAAACTTGACGAGATCTTAGCTTTGCAATGAATAAAAAAGTAGGCAGGCATGGTGGTGCATGCCTGTAATTCCAGCTACTTTTCAGGCTAAAGTCTGTAGTTCCTGCTACTGGGAAGACTGAGGCAGAAGGATCTCCTGAGCACAGAATGGAAGCTACGGTGGCCACGCATATGTCACTGCGCTCTAGCCTGGCAAACAGAGTATGAGACTGGCAAAAAAAATTGAAGAATTAGGGTTCAATTTTTTAATATAAATTCCAGCCAAATCTTTCTTTCTTTATTTTTTATGACTCAGGTTATCACTGTGTTGCTCAGCTGGAATGCAGTGGCATGCTCAAGGCCACCGCAGCCTTGACCTAATGGGCTCAGGCAATCCATCTGCCTCACCCTCCAAGTAGCTGGAATTACACGTGTGCTAACCCATGCCTGGCTAATATTTTGATTTTTATTGCACAGACAAGGTGTTACCAAATTTCCCAAACTGGTGTCGAACACCTGGACTCAGGCTTTCCTCTCACCTTGTTCTCCCAAAGTGCTGGAATGACAGGCAGGAGCCACCACACTTGGTCTTTTTTTATTTTTAAAATGTCCATTTTAGCCAGGTGAGTTGGTTCATGCCTGTCATCCCAGCATTTTGGCAGGCATAGGCTTGAGGATTGCCATAGGCCAGGGATTCAAGAACAGCCTGGGTAGCTAGGTAGGACCTCTGCTCTACAACAAATAAAACAACTAGCCGGGCATGGAGTTGCATGCCTGTATTTCCAGCAACTTTGTAGGTGAAAACCTGTAGTTCCAGCTACTAGGAAGATTGAGGCACAAGGGTCACCTGAGCAAAGACAACTAAGGCTGTGGCAGCCATGAGAATGCCACTGCTCTCCAGCCTCTGCTGCTCTCCAGCAACAGAGTGAGACTTGTTGAAAAAATAAGGAATTAGGATTCAATTTTTTATGTAAATTCCAGCCAAATCTTTCTTTCTTTCTTTTTATGAATTGTGTTCTCACTGGGTTGCTCAAGCTGTAATGCAGTGGCACGTCAAGGCCACTGCAGCCTTGACCTATTGGGTTCAGGTGATCCTTCTGCCTCATCCTTCAATTCACTGAAACTATAGGTATGCATGACCATGTTTGGCTAATATTTTGATTTTATTGTAGAGACCAGGTCTCACCAAATTGCCCAAACTGTCCTTGAACACCTAGACTCAGGCAATCCTCTCACCTTGGCCTTCCAATGTACTGTGATGACAAGTGAGAGACACCACACCTGGCCTTTTTTTTTATGTTCATTTTAGCTAACTGAGGTGACTCACATGTGTCATCCCAGCACTTTGGCAGGCATTGGTGAGAGTATTGCTGGAACCCAGGGCTTTGAGACCAGTCTAGGCATCTAGGCAAGACCTCTGCTACAATAAATAAAACAACTAGCTGGGCAGGTTGGTGCATGCCTGTATTTCCAGCTATTTTGTAGGTTCAAGCCTGTAGGTCCTGCTCTGGCAAGGCTGAGGCAGAAGGATCAGGTGAGCCAATCACACTGAGGTTGTGCTGGCCATGAGCATGCCACAGCTCTCCAGCCTGGACAACAGAATGAGACTAGCTAAAAAAAAAAAAATTAAAGAATTTGGATTCAATTTTTTGATTTAAATTCCAGCCAAATCATTAATCCATTTTTCTTTTTTCTCTGAGTCGGGTTCTCACTCTGTAGCCCAGGCTGGAATGCAGTGTCATACTCAAGACCACTGCAGCCTGGACCTATTTGGCTCAGGCAATCCTTCTGCCTCATCCACCAAGTAGCTGCAACTGCAGGCATGTTCCACCTTGCCTTGCTAATACTTTGATTTTTATTGTAGTGTGAGTTCTCACCAAATTTCCCAAACTGGTCTGAAACACCTGGACTCAGGTAATTCTCTCACCTTTGCTTCCCAAAGTGCTGGGATGACAGGCATGAGCCACCACACTACCCCTCTGGGTTTTTTTGGTTGTTGTTGTTTTTTTTTTTTTTTTTGAGTTGGAGTCTCACTCTGTCGTCCAGACTGGAGTGCAGTGGCCGCTCCCGGCCACCACAGCCTCGACCTGCTGGGCTCTGGAGATCTTTCCGCCTCAGCCTTCCTGGTAGCCGGAATTACAGGCATGCGCTACCACGCCTGGCTGATTTTTTGATTTATTGTAGAGATGAGGTCTCGCTGCCCAGACGGGTCTCGAACCCGCGGGCTCAGGCAATCCACTCACCTCAGCCTCCCAAGGGTGCGGGATTACAGGCTGAGCCACCGAGCCTGGCTTGTTGTTGTTTTAATGTCAGCTTTAACTGGGTGAGGTGGCTCATGACTGTCATTCCCCATTTTGGCTGGCAGAGGTGAGAGGATTACCTTAGGCCAAGGGTTCGACACGAGCCTGGAAACTTGGAGTCCTTAGGTCTACAATGAATAAAAAAGTATGCAGGCATGGTGGTGCATGCCTGTATCCAGCTTCTGTGTAGGCCAAAGCCTGTAGTTCCAGCTATTGGGAAGACTGAGGCAGAAGGATTGGCTGAGCCAAGCAGACCGAGGCTGCAGTGGTCATGAGCATGCCACTGCTCTCCAGCATGGATAAAAGAGTGTGACAGTAAAAAAAAATTAAAGAATAAGGATTCAATTTTTTGATGTAAATTCCAGCCAAATCATTCACTCTTTCTTTTTTTTCTGAGTTGGGTTCTCACTCTGTTGCCCAGGCTAGAATACAGTGACAAGCACATGACCTCTGCAGCCTCGACTTACTGGGCTCAGGCAATCATTCTGCCCCATCTGCCAAGTAGCTGGAGCTACAGTCGTGCACCTCTATGCCCAGCTAATATTTTTATTTTTATTGTAGAGGTGAGATCTCACAAGTTTTCCCAAAGAAGTCTCAAACACCTGGATTCAGG
>NW_007141922.1:0-4274 GCF_000164805.1 Carlito syrichta | reverse complement strand
CACTCAGGTGATCCTTCAACCTCACCCTCCAAGTAGGTGGAAAGACAGGGTTGCACTACCCTGCTGGCTAATATTTTGATTTTTATTTCAGAGATGAGATCTCACCAAATTTCCCAAAGTGTTCTTTAACAGCTGGACTCAGGCAATCCTCAAACCTTGGCCTCCCAAAGTGCTGAGATGACAGGCATGAGTCACCACACCTGGCCCCCTGTTTTTTCTTTTTTTGAATGCAGCTTTAACTGGGTGAGGTGACTCACGACTGTCATCCCAGCACTTTGGCAGGCATTGGCTAGAGTACTGCCTGAGCCCAGGGCATCGACACCAGCCTGGGAACTTGATGAGACCTTAATTCTACAATGAATAAAAAAGTACGCGGGCATGGTGGTGCATCCCTGTATTTCTTGCTACTTTGTTGGTTAAAGCCTGTAGTACCTGCTCCAGGGAAGACTGAGGCAGAAGGATCTCCTGAGTCCAGAAATGAGGTTATGGTGGCCATGAACAAGTCACTGCACTCCAGGCTGAGCAACTCCAGGCTGAGCAACAAGTCACTGCACTCCAGGCTGAGCACTGCACTCCAGGCTGAGCAAAGATTAAACTGACAAAAAATTTAAAGAATTAGAATTCAATTTGTTGATATAAATTCCAACCAAATCTTTCTCTCTTTCTTTTTATGAGTCGGATTCTCACTGTGTTTTTGGGCGGCAATGTAGTGGCAAACTTAAGGCCACCCCTGCCTCGACCTATTAGTCTCAGTGATCCTTCTGCCTCACCCTCCAAGAAGCTGGAACTTCAGGTGTGCATCACCATGTCCTGCTAATATTTTGATTTTTATTATAGAGACGAGATGCCACCAAATTGCCCAAACTGGTCTTGAACACCTGGACTCAGGCAATCCTCTCACCTTGGTCTCCCAAAGTGCTTGGATGACAGGTGTGAGCCACCAAACGCAGGTCAATATTTTAGTTTTAAATGTCTGCTTTAATTGAGTGATGTGGCTCATGACAATCATCAAAGCACTATGTCAGGCAGAGGCGAGATGATTGCCTGAGCCCAGGGGTCCGAGACCAGTCTGGAAACTTGACGAGATCTTAGCTTTGCAATGAATAAAAAAGTAGGCAGGCATGGTGGTGCATGCCTGTAATTCCAGCTACTTTTCAGGCTAAAGTCTGTAGTTCCTGCTACTGGGAAGACTGAGGCAGAAGGATCTCCTGAGCACAGAAGGGAAGCTACGGTGGCCACGCATATGTCACTGCGCTCTAGCCTGGCAAACAGAGTATGAGACTGGCAAAAAAAATTGAAGAATTAGGATTCAATTTTTTTAATGTAAATTCCAGCCAAATCTTTCTTTCTTTATTTTTTATGACTCAGGTTATCACTGTGTTGCTCAGGCTGGAATGCAGTGGCATGCTGAAGGCCACCGCAGCCTTGACCTAATGGGCTCAGGCAATCCATCTGCCTCACCCTCCAAGTAGCTGGAATTACACATGTGCTAACCCATGCCTGGCTAATATTTTGATTGTTATTGCACAGACAAGGTGTTACCAAATTTCCCAAACTGGTGTCGAACACCTGGACTCAGGCTTTCCTCTCACCTTGTTCTCCCAAAGTGCTGGAATGACAGGCAGGAACCACCACACTTGGTCTTTTTTTTATTTTTAAAATGTCCATTTTAGCCAGGTGAGTTGGTTCATGCCTGTCATCCCAGCATTTTGGCAGGCAGAGGCTTGAGGATTGCCATAGGCCAGGGATTCAAGAACAGCCTGGGCAGCTAGGCAAGACCTCTGCTCTACAACAAATAAAACAACTAGCCGGGCATGGAGGTGCATGCCTGTATTTCCAGCAACTTTGTAGGTGAAAACCTGTAGTTCCAGCTACTAGGAAGATTGAGGCACAAGGGTCACCTGAGCAAAGACAACCAAGGCTGTGGCAGCCATGAGAATGCCACTGCTCTCCAGCCTCTGCTGCTCTCCAGCAACAGAGTGAGACTTGTTGAAAAAATAAGGAATTAGGATTCAATTTTTTATGTAAATTCCAGCCAAATCTTTCTTTCTTTCTTTTTATGAATTGTGTTCTCACTGGGTTGCTCAAGCTGTAATGCAGTGGCATGTCAAGGCCACTGCAGCCTTGACCTATTGGGTTCAGGTGATCCTTCTGCCTCATCCTTCAATTCACTGAAACTATAGGTATGCATGACCATGTTTGGCTAATATTTTGATTTTATTGTAGAGACCAGGTCTCACCAAATTGCCCAAACTGTCCTTGAACACCTAGACTCAGGCAATCCTCTCACCTTGGCCTTCCAATGTACTGTGATGACAAGTGAGAGACACCACACCTGGCCTTTTTTTTTATGTTCATTTTAGCTAACTGAGGTGACTCACATGTGTCATCCCAGCACTTTGGCAGGCATTGGTGAGAGTATTGCTGGAACCCAGGGCTTTGAGACCAGTCTAGGCATCTAGGCAAGACCTCTGCTACAATAAATAAAACAACTAGCTGGGCAGGTTGGTGCATGCCTGTATTTCCAGCTATTTTGTAGGTTCAAGCCTGTAGGTCCTGCTCTGGCAAGGCTGAGGCAGAAGGATCAGGTGAGCCAATCACACTGAGGTTGTGCTGGCCATGAGCATGCCACAGCTCTCCAGCCTGGACAACAGAATGAGACTAGCTAAAAAAAAAAAAATTAAAGAATTTGGATTCAATTTTTTGATTTAAATTCCAGCCAAATCATTAATCCATTTTTCTTTTTTCTCTGAGTCGGGTTCTCACTCTGTAGCCCAGGCTGGAATGCAGTGTCATACTCAAGACCACTGCAGCCTGGACCTATTTGGCTCAGGCAATCCTTCTGCCTCATCCACCAAGTAGCTGCAACTGCAGGCATGTTCCACCTTGCCTTGCTAATACTTTGATTTTTATTGTAGTGTGAGTTCTCACCAAATTTCCCAAACTGGTCTGAAACACCTGGACTCAGGTAATTCTCTCACCTTTGCTTCCCAAAGTGCTGGGATGACAGGCATGAGCCACCACACTACCCCTCTGGGTTTTTTTGGTTGTTGTTGTTTTTTTTTTTTTTTTTGAGTTGGAGTCTCACTCTGTCGTCCAGACTGGAGTGCAGTGGCCGCTCCCGGCCACCACAGCCTCGACCTGCTGGGCTCTGGAGATCTTTCCGCCTCAGCCTTCCTGGTAGCCGGAATTACAGGCATGCGCTACCACGCCTGGCTGATTTTTTGATTTATTGTAGAGATGAGGTCTCGCTGCCCAGACGGGTCTCGAACCCGCGGGCTCAGGCAATCCACTCACCTCAGCCTCCCAAGGGTGCGGGATTACAGGCTGAGCCACCGAGCCTGGCTTGTTGTTGTTTTAATGTCAGCTTTAACTGGGTGAGGTGGCTCATGACTGTCATTCCCCATTTTGGCTGGCAGAGGCGAGAGGATTACCTTAGGCCAAGGGTTCGACACGAGCCTGGAAACTTGGAGTCCTTAGGTCTACAATGAATAAAAAAGTATGCGGGCATGGTGGTGCATGCCTGTATCCAGCTTCTGTGTAGGCCAAAGCCTGTAGTTCCAGCTATTGGGAAGACTGAGGCAGAAGGATTGGCTGAGCCAAGCAGACCGAGGCTGCAGTGGTCATGAGCATGCCACTGCTCTCCAGCATGGATAAAAGAGTGTGACAGTAAAAAAAAATTAAAGAATAAGGATTCAATTTTTTGATGTAAATTCCAGCCAAATCATTCACTCTTTCTTTTTTTTCTGAGTTGGGTTCTCACTCTGTTGCCCAGGCTAGAATACAGTGACAAGCACATGACCTCTGCAGCCTCGACTTACTGGGCTCAGGCAATCATTCTGCCCCATCTGCCAAGTAGCTGGAGCTACAGTCGTGCACCTCTATGCCCAGCTAATATTTTTATTTTTATTGTAGAGGTGAGATCTCACAAGTTTTCCCAAAGAAGTCTCAAACACCTGGATTCAGGCAATCCACTCACCTTGGCCTCCCAAAGTGCTGGAATGACAGGCATGAGCCACCACGCCCAGCTCTCTCTCTTTTATTTAAATGTCTGCCTTAAGCGGGTGAGGTGGCTCATGCTTGTCATCCAAGCATTATGGAAGGCAGAGGCGAAATGATTGCCTTAACCCAGGGTTTCAAGACCAGCCTGGGCAACTTGATGAGACCACAGCTCTACAACAAATAAAAAAAGTCGGCGAACATGGTGGGACATGCCTGTATTTCCAGTTATTTTGTAGGCCAAAGCCTATAGTTCCAGCTACTTGGAAAACTGA
>NW_007141921.1:0-4108 GCF_000164805.1 Carlito syrichta | reverse complement strand
GAAGAACATATCTATCATGGTGCCCACAGCTGTGATGGGGAGTCCCGCCTCTTGGGACAGATGCTACCATGCTCATGGACCCAATCCCAGGCTTCTCCTGGCAGTTGGAGAAACTCACCAAGGAAATGCTAGAGTGTCCAGCTCTCCAGGCTTGCTGATATTGCTGCAACTGTAGGAGATGCAGGGCACCAAGCCATCAGATATTCCGCCAAGGAGCTCTTCCCTACCCAGAGATGCCAGTCATAGGCCCTGGCAAGGACAAGGTCGATTCCACTGCTTCTGCTATCTCCATAGTCACTGTCATGGGATAGAGGTGTGCTATCTCCACAAACCCAATGTCTCTGCATGACTGTTCAGAAAGAGCTAGGCTCCTTGCGGAAGGATAGTATCAAATATTTGGAGGATAAGAATATCAAGAAATATCAAACCCTTGAATTATAAGACAGAGGCTTTGGAGGATAAAACAGAAATCATGGCAAATGGCAGTGCCACTTAATCTCTTGTTTTTATTGACACCTGCTGGAAAGAGCACTGACATCCTGCCTTTGGTCACTTGTACTTTGCTGGTCTCAGCTCCTCCTAGAAACATTGACTTGGCCCACCTGGTTGCTGGTTCTACTATGGTGCTTGCCTCTCTGCCTCCTAACCCCATACCCATCTCCTCCAAGTCTCATTCCTGCAGAAGGAGTTCCCAGACATCCATGTGTGTAGAATCCCACCTGTCTTTTACCCTCCTCACCCCTCATCCCATCCACTCTACCATGACCCGTTACCCCTGGCAATCCTGAATTCCACAGGATTCTTTTCAATCAACTTAGTTAATACATCTGCTCTCTTGACCTTGCCACCCACTTCAGAACCTTGGATCATTTACATTGACAATACTCCATCATCTAAGGTTGAGACTCTCAAGTCCACTACCAACTCCAGGATGACTGCACTCCCATTTTCTCTTCTAACTTAAGGGCAGTGCAGTGACACCCTGATAAGTCATAGTCTGCATCTGCCCACCTGTATTTATTTTCTTCAGTCCCACTCTAACGCTTAGCCATCCCTTTGACTGGAAAACTACCCATTAGTCCAAATTTAGGACACCCAATGGGCAACAGCAAGGCCCTTAGTGTCCTGTTTTGACAAGACTTCTTATCATGGTTCCTCTTGAAATCTCTACTCTAGTGAGCAGCACCTCTGCATCATCATTATCCAAGCCAACCTTTGACTCCAGTGTTGTGGATACCTACGCTTATTCCAAGGCTATCAGCTCAGTCTCCCCCTGTATCCAGGAATGCTCCTCCATTCACACAGAACACCTGAGTCCCCATTGCTCAACATGGGGAGCACAGCACTTTGGAGCTGTAGTATGCCCTCTATTCTTCCTTTCAGTAGAAACACTCATGAACCAATCTGCTAGGTTCCTTATTCTGACCAGCATTGTTGATATAATACTAGTATTTGGAAACTCTTTGTAAAAGCAACTGTGCATACAATGGAAGGAGGAAAACTAGCCCACTGGGGCACTCGCCACCTGCTAAGAGTATCAGAAACCACCATTCCATGGATGACTCCTCTCTTAGATCTCTTTAAATAATGGGAAAGTGTCTCTCCACAAACAATATCCACAAAAGAACTTTGGTCCACAAGAAAAGTACTCAGTTCCTTTGACGTACACTAAACCTGCTCTAATTACATAAGTCAGAGGCCTAAAACCTCAAGAGTTGAGTGTGCACATGTGTAAGAGTATATGTGTGTATGGAAGACCATGGAGCAGACCGGTATAGTTAGAAGCCACTGTAGTTGAGACATTCCACCACAGAGAGTAGAAGAGTCCTGGGTGTACCATAAGTTGGGCCTTGTCAAGCTTGACTGTGAACTGAAGACCCAAACCCTGGGCCAGATCTCTCTAGTCTTGAGACTGAGAGAATTGTCACTACAGTTTAGAGGTTCTCCTCTTCCTCTTACAGATTTGACTCATTGGCTCCTTATCTTTCCCATATGCAATGTATACAAAAACTTTGTTCTTGTTAATCTGAAAAAAAGAAAAAAGGAATATGTGGATTCTTGGAAAGCATCATTGTGAAAAAGATATTAAAGTGCTTAAAACAATATAAATTATTAAAACAAAATAAAAATGTAAAAAACCTAGGAGTAGTCTTTTTACTCCTGTATTCCTAGGCTTAGCGAGGCTGAGGTAAGAGGATGCCTTGAGCTCAGAAGTAGAAGACTGCAATAAATTATAATCAAGCCACTGTTCTTCAGTGTGTGCCACACAGAGAGAAACTCTGTGAGACAATTATACCAAAAAATAAAAGTTCAAAAGAGAGAAAAAGAAACAGCAACAATTCTGCAACCTGACATTAGAAACTAGCAAAAAAAGTTGATTTAGAGTGAAACTCTCAAAAGTAATCAAACTAATGAGAAAAACAAACAAACCGACAAAAAACCTAAAAATCACAACATAAAAACAGCAAAACAGAGGAAGCCACCACAGCAATGATAACGTAATCTGACAATTGACATAACAGCATCAAGCAAATACACAAATAAATAAAAACAAAACTAATGTAAAATATGACAGGAAAATGAACAAACAGAGCAAATCCCATGGTGAAAACATTGCAAGCTGACCTTTGGATTAAATATAAAAATCGATTTACAGATAAACTCTCAAAAGAAACCACATCAATATATACAAACAAAAAATAAGTAAATAACACAACAATAAAATGGCAAAACAAGAGAAACCACCATAGCAATGATAACACAGCTGGAATTTTGGACCTAACAAAAAAATTCCTCTAGAGAGAAACTCTCAAAAACAATACCACCAATAAGAAATATGAAATCATCAAAAAATGACAAAGAAATTAACAAAAGTAACAATAACACAAACCATACTATGGAGGTTACAGAAAAATCAATTTAAAGAAAAGAATCAGAAAAACATATAACAATTGTTCTTTTTTAAATCCAGTCCTCTTTTGATGGGCAGCATGGTTGCTTCCAGGTTCTTGCTATTGTGAACAATGCTGCGAGAAACATACATGTCCAGGTATCTTTTTTATAGAGTGATTTGAGTTCTTCAGGATATATTCCCAGTAAGGGAATTGTGGGGTCATATGGGAGGCTGATATTTAGAGCTTTTAGGAATCGCCACACTGCTTTCCACAGAGGTTGCACTAGTTTACACTCCCACCAACAGTGTAGAAGTGTCCCCTTTTCACCACACCCTCTCAGCAGCTGTTATTTTTTTGAGTGTTGATAATGCCATTCTGACTGGAGTTAGGTGGTATCCCCAGTGTGGTTTTGATTTGCATCTCCCTGATGATTAGTGAGGTTGAGCATTTCTTCATGTGTCTGTTGGCTGCTCGAATGTCTTCCTTTGTGAAGTGTCTGTTCATATCTTTTGCCCACTTTATAATGGGGTTGTTTGTTTTTTTCTTTTCAGCATGTTTGAGTTCCTTGTAGATCCAGAATGTTAAGCCTTTGTGGTACATATACACGATGGAATACTACGCAGCCATGAAAAAGAACAAAATCATGAATTTCGCAGCAACCTGGATGGAACTAGAGTCTATAATACTGAGTGACCTCTCACAGAAACAAAGATCCAAGTATCACGTGTTCTCACTCATATAATGGACCTTGAACATCCAATGTAATACTATGAGAAAATGACTGACGGTACTGGGAAACTTGGGGTGGGGGGGAGATGGGATTAACAGCAGCATATATCTGTCTGGGGATGGGGAAACACCTCTTATCAACAGGGTGCCTGAATGAAACGTAACTGTATACCTAACCCTTAACAGTACCCCACAACATCATAATAAAAATAATGATTAAAAAAATTGTTCTGTAGGATTCCTTCCAAGATTTGCGATAATGCCCTTCTGAAGAGTTATCTTTCCAAGTAATTGTTCTTTTTATGAACACAACAGGAGTGATTCTGGTCATTGAGCATAGAAGAGGGTAACTGACATCATTGTTTGTTTAAAGTCCCTGCCTTCCAAACAGTTCAGTGGCCATATTGGCTCCTAGTGCAAAAATTACAGGTAAGGAGAAGCGGTGGGAGCCTACATTGTGCCAGGGGGACACAAGGAGGTATGAG
>NW_007141920.1:0-7900 GCF_000164805.1 Carlito syrichta | reverse complement strand
GAATGTTAAGCCTTTGTGGTACATATACACAATGGAATACTACGCAGTCATAAAAAAGAACAAAATCATGAATTTCGCAGCAACCTGGATGGAACTAGAGTCTATAATACTGAGTGACCTCTCACAGAAACAAAGATCCGAGTATCACGTGTTCTCACTCATATAATGGACCTTGAACATCCAATGTAATACTATGAGAAAATGACTGACGGTACTGGGAAACTATGGGGTGGGGGGGAGATGGGATTAACAGTAGCATATATCTGTCTGGGGACGGGGAAACACCTTTTATCAACAGGGTGCCTGAATGAAACGTAACTGTATACCTAACCCTTAACTGTACCCCACAACATCATAATAAAAATAATGATTTAAAAATTGTTCTGTAGGATTCCTTCTAAGATTTGCGATAATGCCCTTCTGAAGAGTTATCTTTCCAAGTAATTGTTCTTTTTATGAACACAACAGGAGTGATTCTGGTCATTGAGCATAGAAGAGGGTAACTGACATCATTGTTTGTTTAAAGTCCCTGCCTTCCAAACAGTTCAGTGGCCATATTGGCTCCTAGTGCAAAAATTACAGGTAAGGAGAAGCGGTGGGAGCCTACATTGTGCCAGGGGGGCACAAGGAGGTATGAGTAAGGGGACAAAATATTACCAAGCTCAAGTACAAGGGTCAGGGAAAGGATTCAAATTAGAACCAGAAAAAAATGGGGTCACCTATAGGGTCAGGTCAAGAAGGGCCCCAAATGGGAAGCTTTCATTGCCTGCTCATGCTGGGAAGAGAGTACACCCATCTTCTGGCTCCTGGATATTTTGGCCCTTTGTCATTACATCTTGAGCCTTGGCCTCAGACCTATCTGACCTTTGGCTGCTGATCATGAGGTGCCCTTCCAACTCTCATTTTTTACTTTCCATTGCTTAGTGATAAATCAAAGCAAGTTCTTTTGTCTTCAGTGAATACGTGGCTCCAAATAGGAGACAACAAATTACACCCTCCTAAGTGCTTTCATTTTCCCCAGTGGTTAATCCAGAGACAATGAACTTGCTGTGCATCTCCTATAGTTCAGCCCAGTCACTGCAGCCGAAACATCAGCCCTCTCATATCTGAAATGTGCCCAGTGACATGTCAGCCCTTCAACTATCAGCTGAGGTGAGGTGTTCACTGACACATTGTGGGGATTGGATCAAATCCGGATGTGACCTTTACTGTGGGCTTTCTAGGACTGTTGCAGGCACAATCTGTGGGTTACATTTCCCAGTAGATGACCATAAAAACACAGGCTGAAGCGATGTCCTGAAGGAGGACAAACCAAAACCTAGGCAGGGCAGCTCAGGGAACCTAGCAGTGATCAAGTTTGACTGGAGACCATCTTCCATCTGATGCAAGAAAAGCTCTTGGGCACACACCACTGTTCTAGGGCCTCACCTTGTTCACCCTTAGATCTCTGTGCTGGTGAGTTCCTGGCTGCTGCCTGTACTCAGGAAAGGAGTGTGAGCAACCACTTGGGCCAAATTACTGCTCTTTAACTGATGGCAAATCTCTGCAGATGAAGAAATCTAGCAGGTGGGAATGAGCAGCTTGGGAATGGGATCTGAGCAGTGTACCAAGAGGTCCACTGCCTTGTGGAAACCCCTCTAGAGAACCACAGCAGAATCTCTGGGGACTTGGGGAATTAGAAGTGGCCAGTGAGGAAAAGTCATGATGGGTGCTGGGGAGATGGGAATGAAAAGAGCTCCAAAGCATAGTCTGCTAGAAAATGAATGCATTAGGGAAGAGAAGCATTTCAGACCCACTTCAGAAGGAGGTGGCTTCAGGAAGGGGCTCTGAAGGCACACTTGGAGCTGGAGTCCAAAAACTGGGGGGCTTTTACCCAAACCCAGGGTGACAGAGGCACAGACAAATGTTTGGATATGTGTGTGTGTCTATGCTGTGTCGGTCTAGGGAGTGAGGCTGATTGAAGCCTAGACACGAAAGTCATGGGTCTCAGGAGCCTTAGAGTTAGATCAGGGAGTACCAGATGAAGGGGCCAACACAGGTCACAGCACAAAAGACAAAGATGATAGAAAAGTTAAAATTCCCAGTGGGCAAGAATCATTAGAAAGAGGAAGAAGACGTAGGCATGCTGATACTGCCCAGACAGAAGTGAAGCTGAAGGGCTGAAGCCTGTAAAGAGAACAAGAAAGTTTGAGCAGAGGAGGGTGTCTAAATTCCATACTTGGTGCAGTGTGAGAGTGCAGGGTGGACATGTCCTGGCATAGCAGATTCCAGAGGGAGAGCCAGTGTTTACCAGAGTCTGGTACCCAGCTGGGAGAGTTTAGGGCAGCTAGCTCTTTAATAGAGATCTGGGTGAGCAGTTGCATCACTTTTTGGCTGGGTGAGGGGCGCTGTGGAAATGTCAAGTCTTTACCTCTGTTCTATAAGTCAGCTTCCCACTGAGCTTGACATTTAGCAAGACTCAAGGAGATGTGGTCGCTAGACAAATGATCTAGTCCCCAGCAGGGACTGAATGGGAATGCAGACTTTAGAAAGGAGAGGGAATCATGGGCCTATAATGCCTGTAAGATGTCAGAGACAGTGTGCAGCCTTAAGGATGGTGAACACGAAGCGGAGATGATGGGCATCTAGCACTAAAGAGCATAGACATCAGAGAGACAGAAAAAAAAACAGTCAAGAAGAAGGAAAGACAAGTGGAGAAAAGAGTCCTTTTGCCCCAATCCCCCACAGTTCTGTGGGGTGCCTGCAGCCCTGATGAATCCCAGAGGTTGCAGGTTAAGGGAATAAGAGCTTGTAAGAACTTGGAGAATGCAGAGCACCAAACAACCAAGAAATGTAGGAGAAGGAATGACAGCATGAATTTTTCAAACTCAGAAAAACGGAGGACATGGGTGTTGTGGAGGGGGTTGGAGAGGCCGGAAGCTGTGGGTTGTGCAGGGCCTCTGTGAGGCTGCTTCACATGTCAGAGGCTTACTCTGAGGCTGCAGAGTTTCCCCTTTCTTCTGTCCCAATTAAAATTGGCCTCTTCAAGTCTTTCTTCTCTGTGGACCTGTTCTGGCCCTAGTTCTTTTCCTGCCTCAGTATTCACAGAGGACATTTATGGTCTGTTCCTGGTTAGATTCCTCTCCAGTTCAGAAATGTTTCCTCAAGTCATCCACAGGTTAAACTTCTTCCCCATGGAGCTTCTGCCTCTGAGGCAGTAGGTTCTCACACAACCCAGAAACCCACTCCAGATTTTTACCCCTGAGACATTCCCCTTTCCTGCACTCACGCAGCCTCATAGCTCTCAGCACCTCAAACCCCATGAAGATGCCCTCCCCTTCTCAGGGCTTTTCTCCAGATTGAGAGCTCTCTTCTCCCAGTGCAGCTTAGAGCCTCACCACAACATGAACAGTAAGTCACCCCAGAAACAGCCATGCAACCACACTCAAGCTAATACGATTTTATTTTTGCCTTTTCAAGACCCTTGTCTGTGTGGGCAAACCTATCTGGTGAGAAGAAAGCCATGAGGAAAATTGCCTGCAGTGGTTGTGAACAACACAGGGCCATGGTCAGTTTGGCAAGCCAAGCAATCCCATGTTTGTTTAATCCAAGATGCTTTTCATAAGGTACACAATGTATAATTCACAATTCAGTCATCATCTCTGAACTTATTTTTCTAATTCAATGTCTCCATTCACAAATAATTATTATGCTTATTTATGCAATTCATTTGGCATATTGCATCAGCATTTTACAGTAAATAGATCACATTTCCTTCAGATTTTCTGACTAGAGCACAGATATTTATCATAAAGTATGAAAAATAAAATCAGTAGTTCATTTCTTCAGTTATTATGTTAACAGAATTTTTCCATTTGCAAATAATCCTTGTACATATACCGGAAACATTTGGCATATTACCTCTGAAAATGTCCCTGCAACACATTGTTCTCTCACGCCTCCAATAAGATTCAAGAAGCCAAGAATTGAGAAAAAAGAAGTTTATTTGTGAATTCAGAATTCAGGGATACAAGCCAGTATAGATACCACAGACAACTCAGCATCTCAAATTTTGTAGTTTGTATTCATAAGCATAAGCATTGGCATTTGCTACTGATTAATATCAAACTACTAACTTACAAAACATTGTGTGATATTCCAATTGTTATTGCATTTTGTCAATAACACGCATTGTTTGCATATTCCTGGTTCCCGTTACAAGGAAACTGCAATTTTCAGTTATTAGTAATTCTAAGCAAAGAATAAGTGGAGCTTCTACAAAGTAAAACATTATTCATAGTGATACATTATTAATCAATGAGTACAACAATACAAAAGAGTGTACCAGTTATGGTTACAAGATTAATATAATTGTATTTCTGACTTTAACTATTGATCATGAAATAAACACTGTATTTTACTAACTGTGTGAATACAACCATGGAGTGTGTGAATCATTCTGTTCCAGCGAGGGTGAGCACAGTCTTGTAATTCTAAGGAATGTGGATTGTACAGGGCAGTAACCCTAAGAAACCAAACATTATAACAATCATGAATTAGTAGTAGTGGGTTCTCTTCATCATTTCCTCAGTGTTATCCATCATGGAGGTGTGGGAATCATTGTCTCTTTCTTTGGGTTTGAACATCTGAATGGCCTTCTCAGTCAGGCGAAACTGTGCTAGGAGAGGAAAAGGGGGATTAAGGGCAATGGGGTGGGGGTTTAAATGTTTTCTACATCTAGCCTGATTTAATTACAAAAAACAGAAGTTGGTTTTTTTTCCCTTAGAAACAAGTTTATTTTCTGCCAACCTTATTTCCGTGTTGCTTAAATGCATGTGTTGCTTAAGAGCTTAAGACCACTCCATGGTTGTCCCTACCCATTCAGTGGCCTGAGCAGTGGGAGCTGCAGACCAGTCTTCTGTGGCAGGCTGAGAACTCCAGTCTTCAGTAGGAAACTGCTGAATTGGCACAGAAGGCACCTGCACACCTTCAGACCAGTCTGCAACCTCAGGCTGAGTAGCAGTGAACTCAGGAGCTGGAACAGTCCATTCATCCTGAAATTCTTTGGTCACAGCTTTTTCAGCAGCAGGCTGCTCTTCCTTTTCAATCTCTTCAGGATCTCTGTAGAAGTAGAGATCAGGCATAACCTCTCACAGGTGTTCACGGGAGAAGGTGCCACGCATGTGCAGAACTTCCCGAGTCAGCATCCACCACATCAGACCCACTGAGTGAGCTCCCATGTTGTTGCACGGGATAGCAATGTCCACATAGCGCAGAGGAGAGTCTGTGTTACACGGAGCAATGGTGGGCAGGTTAATGTGAGATGCCTCTGTGAGGGGCTGGTGGTCAGCCCTGGGATCAGTAACCATGCCCAGCTAATTTTATTTATTTATTATAGAGACAAGGTCTCGCTAAGTTGCCCAGGCTGGTCTCGAACCCGTGGGTTCAGGCAATCCAATCACCTTGGCCTCCCAAAGTGCTGGATTACAGGCTGAGTCACCAAGCCTGGCGTATAGCCAATTATTTAAAGGCAAGAAGGAGTTAGGCCTAGATCAGTCTGAAAAACAACCCCATTCTGTAATGAATTTTTATTGCAAGCTATGATGATCTGGGCCTTTGATTTCTTTCTTTCCTGTATCTGGCATAGCATTTACAAGAAACATATAAGGATCACATAGTGACAAGTGTGAAGATGAGTTATTTTCTTTTCCTGTTCATTTTTTTATGATGAAAGGTTTGGTATGCCAATGTTCATTATGCAGGTAACCTTGTTGATGAAGTGTGCCCTCCCCCCCCCAGCAGATTCCCACTACTGCCAATCCCACCCCCGCTCCCTCAGCAGTTTCCCACTACTTATGACAGTTATGTTAGAGTTCATGAGAGTTAGTCTGGTCCACTTTTCCTGAAAGATGTCTGTCTTAGTTGTTGCTCACGAGATTGACCAGACCCCAGATGTTATCTTGAATCCCAAGCAGGTGTCAGTGGGCCAGCTTGAAATCCAGGTGGGCCGCAGTGTAGTCAGGTGCGTGCCATAGGCATGAGATGTGATTTTAATTCAGCTCTCCCTAACTTTCCAACATAAGAGCCAGTTAAACGCACCTAGCAAGGTCCTAAGTTGGTTACAAATTAAAAACAATAACTATGAATGACAAAAGTTTAGACAGTCACCGTTCAAAGCACAACCAACAAGAAAACCTGGCTATTCTATAATATACAACGTTTTCTAAAAGACAGTTCTGATAAAGTCAAAATGACTTCCTTCCACATCAGCGTTTTACCATAAACAGATCACATTTCTTTCTAGATGTCCCAACTGGAGCGCGGATGTTTATCATAAGGTACGCAAAGTAAAATTAGTAGTTCAGCCATCGTCTCTGCAAGTTTTCCATTTGCAAATAATCGTTATACATATATACGGAATTCAACTGGTATATTGCATCAGTCTGCAAGTTTTCCATTCGCAAATAATCGTTATACATATATACGCAATTCAACTGGTATATTGCATCCGTCTTTTACGATAAATAGAAGAGGTTTGTTTTCCAGTTTTCTGACTAGAGCACAGATGTCCATCAAGGTACACGCAAAGTAAAATTAGCTACCATTGCTGCGTTATTTTTTATCGCAATTATTCCATGACAAATAAACATTGCACATGTTCATGCAGTTTATTTTTCATGTTGCATCATCCTTTATGATAAATAGATCGTTTTTATGCTCTAATTTCCTGACTAGGGCATAGATACTACACTGAATTCAGAATTCACTGAATTCACTGACTTCATCCTTGCAACTGCCCCAGAGAGCTGTTTGGAGTGCACGTATTAAACAACACTTACTTGTGCTGGCTGTTCAAGCAGGTTTTTTTTTTTTGCACAAAAACATGGAACCAAACCTACTGCCCACTGAAAGTAGAGTTCAAAAATGTGGTGTATATGGTACATGACGAAATTTTATGCAGCCATAAAGAAGTACAAAATCATGAACTTCTCGGCAAATTGGATTGTCTTGTTTAGCAAACATTTCAGCTAGAACTGGTGGTATAAAAATGAAATTTTTTGTCCTGAAATTCCCCTTCTGGGAATATCCAAAGGAACATAAATTGTTTTATAATAGACATCTGTGCATGCATGATATTTGCTGCACTGTTCACAATAGCAGAAACATGGAACCAAACCTACTGCCCACTGAAAGTAGAGTTGAAAAATGTGGTACATATGGTACATGACGAAATTTTATGCAGCCATAAAGAAGTACAAAATCATGAACTTCTCGGCAAATTGGATTGTCTTGGAGACAATTATTATTAGAGATCTACCACAGAAACAAAGACCTGATTACCGCATTTTCTCACTCATAAGTGAGACTTGAACATTAACCACAATAGCACAAGGAGGGAGCAGTAGTCTTAGGACACTGCCAGGAGGTGGAGGAAGGGGTGTAGGTTGTAAAAAAAACAAACTGTAACAGGGCCTAAACCAGAGGAAGTGAGCATCAGTTGGAAGCTGAAAAACAACTGCACATAGATTACATATGTACCTAATCTTGACTTGTACCTCACATCTTTAAATTAAAATAAAGTATATATACATTAAAAAAGTAATTGATCTAATGAACGATTCAGCGTTGTCCGGATTAGAATGATTGCAAATTCCACGGCATATGTTGGTGTTTGATCTGGTAGTAATTCTCTTACTTGAGAGCTCACTGAATCAACCAATTTAGCTACCAAAATTTTCATGACCGTGGTCTTTATAACACCAACAAGTGAACCCATGGAAATCATAATTTTGAAAAAAGATTTTAAAGTGTTTTAAAAAAGAACAAAAAGTGAAACAAACAAAAGAAAGAAAGAAAACAACCTGGGAACTATGGCTTGCTGCTGTATTCCAAGGTACTCAGGAGGCTGAGGCAAGAGGAT
>NW_007141919.1:0-784 GCF_000164805.1 Carlito syrichta | reverse complement strand
CAATGAGCATGAGACACGGTAGATGACTGGCACCATCGTCAATTTAAAGCTACCGCCTTCCAAACAGCTCAGCGGCCATGTTGGCTGCTAGTGTCAATGTCAGGTGGAGAAGCACAGTGGGACCCTCCCATAGTGCTGAGGGAGTATGAGGAGATATGACGAAGGGGACAAGATGTTACTAAGCTCAAATTCCTGGGACAGGGAAAAAGGCGATTTTTCCAAAAGCTGGTGGATATGAAAATGGAACATGATCAGTTCTGACTGTGACCTGGGACCCATGAAAGAGCCGCTCACTGAGAAAAGTGCTTTTGCAAATGGCTCAAATTAAATATCTTCACACTGGGAGATTCTCTGCATTTTCTGGCCAGACCCTGATGAAATCACAAATGTCCTTGAAAGGAGAAGGCAGACAGATTTGAGTTCAGAAGTTGAAGAAACTGATGAGAGCCTAGGTCTGTGGACTAAGGGCAGTGGAATGTGGGGGGCAAGATCTAAGGAATGGTGTGGTCTCCAGAAGTGGGAACAGGCCAGAGATCATCCCCTCTGCTGCTCTAAACACCTGCATTAGGTTCATGGCACACCATTTTATGGAAGGGATCCTTAAAATAACAGCAGCATAGAGCAGCGCCACCTACTGGACAAACTGACCCTAGTGGCTGTCAGAATGGTGTCAGCCCAGAATGACCTCACCAGGCAACCTGACCCAGCACTCACCCTCATATGTCCCTCAAGGCAAACATTTGTTTCTAACCTCTTGGCTTTCTTTCTTGTCTTTAAACGTCAG
>NW_007141918.1:0-742 GCF_000164805.1 Carlito syrichta | reverse complement strand
GTGTGTGTGTGTGTGTGTGTGTGTGTGTGTGTGTGTGTGTGTGTGTGTGTGTGTATGCATGTGTCTGTCTTGGGAGTTATGGAGTGAGTCTGATCAAATCCTAGACACAAATGTTCTGGGTCTCGGGGCCTGCGAATTAGCTCAGGGAGTACCAGATGAAGGGGCCGATACAGGTCACAGCACAAAAGACAAAGATGGGAGGAAAGTTAAAAATCCTCAGCGGGCAAGAATCAATAGAATGATGAATGAGATGCAGCCATACTGATACTTACTGCCCAGACAGAAGTGAAGCTGAAGGATTGAAGCATTTGGAGAGAGGAATAAAGTTTGTGAAGAGGACAGTGTCTGGATTCCAGACTTGAGGTATGAAAATTCGGGGCAGGCATTGGGTGCTGATTGGAGCTCTGGCAGAGCAACTTCCAGAGGGAGGGCCAATGTTTACCAGCATTTGACATCCAGCTGGCTGAATTTTGGGCAGTTTGCTCTTAAATAGGTTTCTGGGTGGCAGTTGCATCGCCCTTTGGCTAGGTGAGGGGCACTGTGGACATGTCCAGTCTTTACCTCTGTTCTATAAGACAGCCTCCCACTGAGCATGCCAGTTAGCAAGATCCAAGGAAGAGTGGTAGCTTGAAAAATGACCCAGCCTCCAGCAGAGGCTGATTAGGAGCACAGACTCTGGAAAGGAGAGGGGATCATGGCCGAGAATGCCTGTGAGATGTCAGAGACAGTGTCAGCCTTAAGG
>NW_007141917.1:0-723 GCF_000164805.1 Carlito syrichta | reverse complement strand
GTATGCATGTGTCTGTCTTGGGAGTTATGGAGTGAGTCTGATCAAATCCTAGACACAAATGTTCTGGGTCTCGGGGCCTGCGAATTAGCTCAGGGAGTACCAGATGAAGGGGCCGATACAGGTCACAGCACAAAAGACAAAGATGGGAGGAAAGTTAAAAATCCTCAGAGGGCAAGAATCAATAGAATGATGAATGAGATGCAGACATACTGATACTTACTGCCCAGACAGAAGTGAAGCTGAAGGATTGAAGCATTTGGAGAGAGGAATAAAGTTTGTGAAGAGGACAGTGTCTGGATTCCAGACTTGAGGTATGAAAATTCGGGGCAGGCATTGGGTGCTGATTGGAGCTCCGGCACAGCAACTTCCAGAGGGAGGCCCAATGTTTACCAGCATTTGACATCCAGCTGGCTGAATTTTGGGCAGTTTGCTCTTAAATAGGTTTCTGGGTGGCAGTTGCATCGCCCTTTGGCTAGGTGAGGGGCACTGTGGACATGTCAAGTCTTTACCTCTGTTCTATAAGACAGCCTCCCACTGAGCATGCCAGTTAGCAAGATCCAAGGAAGAGTGGTAGCTTGAAAAATGACCCAGCCTCCAGCAGAGGCTGATTAGGAGCACAGACTCTGGAAAGGAGAGGGGATCATGGCCTAGAATGCCTGTGAGATGTCAGAGACAGTGTCAGCCTTAAGGATGGTGAACACATAGTGGAGGTGATGGGCATCT
>NW_007141916.1:0-826 GCF_000164805.1 Carlito syrichta | reverse complement strand
CTCAGTCTAGCAAGTAGCTGAGACTTTTGGCTCATGCCACATGCCTGGTTAATTTTTTATTTTCTTTTTTGTAGAAATGAGGTCTTGCTATGTTGCTAAGCTGGCCTCAAACTTACAGGCTCAAGCAATCCTTCCAACTTGGCCTACTAAAGTGTTGAGATTATAAGTGTGAGCCACAACACTCAATCAGCACTTTCTATTTTCTGAGAGAGAGTTTATTAGTTGGGGTTCTTCAGAGGAACACCAAAACTTGTAGGATAGGTTTTTATGTGTGCGTGTGTGTGTGTGTGTGTGTGTGTGTGTGTGTGTGTGTGTGTGAAGAGAAGGAGAATGATAAAGATAGAAGGAGGGGAGGAGAGAGAGGAGAGAAGAGGAAAGAGAGAGAGAAAGAAGAGATTATTTTAAGGAATTACTTCTTGCAACAGTTGGTTTGAAGTTTTGAGTAAAAAGGCAGTCTGGAGACAGAAAACCTTTCTCTCTGAGAAGTTAGATCTTTTCTCTTTGTTCTCCAGTTAATTAATTGGGGCCAACCCACAACATGAAAAGTGATTCATTTTACTCCAAATCTTTATGACTTTATTGTACTCTATCATGTAAATATACCACATTTTCTTTATCTAGTCCACTTTCAATGGCATCTTAGTATGTTTCATGTTTTCATTATTGTGAAAAGTGGTGCAATGGAGATTTATATGCAGGTAGCTTTGGAAGAGCAATTTGGTTATTTGGGTATATTCCCAGAAGTGAGATTACTGGGTCAAATGGTAGCTTATTTTTATTCCTTTGACAAATCATCACACCGCTTTCCCCAAAAGTTGAACTAGCT
>NW_007141915.1:0-4343 GCF_000164805.1 Carlito syrichta | reverse complement strand
ACACCGATCTTGTTTATCCTTTGAAGAACCAGCTTTTTGTTTCATTGATTTTTTTTTTTGTATTATCTTTTTGTCTCCTATGTCCTGTCTTTGGGTTTTTATTTTGATTATCTGAATTCTTCTGCTGAAGTTAGGGTTTTGGTGGTCTTGCTTTTCCAGCTTTCTTAGTGACTTGTTAGGCTGTTACTTTGTGATCTTTCCATTTTCTTCATGTTTGTTTGTAGAGATATGAATTCCCCTCTTACTATAGCTTTCATGGCACCCCAAAGATTTTGGTAAGATGTTTCTTCCTTTTCATTTATTTCCAGATATCTTTTAATCTCTGTTTTGATTTCATCATTGACCCAGGAGTTGTTTAGCATCATGCTGTTTAGTGTTCATGTCTTTGTTGGTTTGGGGGGAACCTTGTTGGTTTTGATGTTTACTTTTATTCCACTGTGATCTGAGAAGGTGCATGGTAAAATTTTGATATTTTAAAATTTGCGTATGCTTGATTTATTGCCATGTATCTTAGAGTACGTTGCATGCGGTGATGAATAGAATGTATATTCATGTGGTCGTTGGATGGAGTGTTCTGTAGGTTTCAATTAAGTCCATTTGGTCAAGAGTAACATTGAGGTTCTGGATCTTGTTGCTGATTTATTGTCCTGATGATCTGTCTAGGGTTGTGAGTGGGGTACTGAAGTCCCCAGCTGTAATAGTGTTAGAGCTGATATCTTTTTTGAGCTTATGTAGAAGCTGCTTTATGAAAGTTGGCGCTCCTATGTTGGGTGCATATATGTTTAAGATGAATATTTCTTGTTGATGGATTGAACCTTTTATCATTATGTAGTAGCCTTCTGCATCTTTTAAAATTTTTGATAGCTTAAAGGATATTTTGTATGAAATTAAGATCACGACTCCTCCTTTCTTTTGTGTTTCGTTCGCCTGAAAGTTTGTTTCCCATCCTCTTACTTAGAGTCTGTGAGTGTCCTTTCTAGTGAGGTGAGTCTCTTGAAGGTAATGAATTGATGTCTGGTGATAATTTATCCATTTTGCCATTCTATGTCTTTTCAGTGGTGCATTTAGTCCATTCACATTTACGCTAATTATTTGAAATACGAGAGTTGATCCCTGTCATAAGGCTCTTACAGAGTTGTTGCTCCTGTTTCTTTTGTTGTCTTTCTTTTTGCTTTGGAGTCAGTCTCATGTGTATTTTTAATCTTTTGCCTGTACTCTTGTGAAGAGCATTGTTGTTCTTTTTTCCTTTTCTTCTGTGTTCAGTACTTTCTGTGTTCAGTACTTTCTTAAGTGTTTCTTGTAGAGTTGGTTTGGTGGCATCGTAGGTTCTTAGGGATTGGATTACTGGGAAATATTTCAATTCTCCCTCACTGATGAAGCTTAGCTTGGCTGGGTAGGTTATCCTTGGTTGAAATTGTTTATTTTTTGGAACTTTGAAGATAGAGCTCCAAGCTCTCCAAGCTCTCCTAGCCTGGAGGGTTTCTGTAGATAAATCCACTGCTATTCTAATTGGTCTTCCTTGGTAGGTGTCTGACTTTTTCTCTTGCTGCCTTTTGGATTTTTTCTTTTATAGCTACTTTGTTTAGGCGAATTATGTGTCTGGGAGTTGGTCTTCTCATTTGTTGTCTTGCAGGGGTTCTCTGAATCTCTTGTGGGGGTTCTCTGAATCACTGATGAGTCAGGGAAGTTTTCTTGAATAATTTCATGAAATATTTGTTCCAGTGTGGCTTCTGACTCTCTCTCTCTGCCTCAGGAAGGCCAATTACTCTTTAGATTGGATCTCTCGAAGTAATCATTTATCTCTTGAAAGTTTGTTCTGTCTTTTTAAACTTCTTTTCTATGTTTTGACAATTTGGGTTAGTTCTGTATTTTGATCTTCAAGCTATGAGATTCTTTCTTCTACTTGGCTAATTCTGCTTTCCATGCTTATTAGTTTGTTATTTATTTCCATCACAGTATTCTTTACTGCTGTTATTTCTGACATCAGCTCCTTCCTGTTTTCTTCTTGTCTCTCTTCAATTTTTGCAAATCTCTCTATTAATGTCTTGATGTCTGGTTTTGCTGCATGTGACCACTCACTCTGGAGACTCTTCATTGTTTGTGTCTGAAGTCTGTTTTCTCAGTGTCTGACCTCCCAGGGGTCTGTGTGAGCCCTGTATTCTTCTTTTGGTTTTTCTTCATTTGTGCAGATTTTTTCTCCCTACTTTTCCCTTCCCTCCACTTCCCCATATTCTTTAATTCTGTTATTCAGGGGTGGAGAGGTTGCTAAACAGAAGTAAAAGCAACCTCTCCTATTCTTCCTAATGTAATTCCTCTTGCTTTGTTCAGTTCTGGAGTTCAACTGTAGGTTGAGGGCAGTCCTTTTTGCAGTTTTGAAATTTAATTAAGGGGGGAGATGTGATTCAAAATTTCTCTGCAGATCCTGGTGTCCACTAGCAAGTGAAATGAGACACAAACACTGAAACAAAACAAAACAAAAAAACACTAATCACGACTAAAAACTAACCAACAACCATATAAAAAATTAAAACATGCAATGATGCTAACATAAAAGCTAACCAACCTCCGTATTGCTGTACTATTCCTCTATACAAAGAGAGGGTTTACAAAGAAATAAAAAATAAATGAAAAGGAATGGATTAAAGTCAGCTAATTAACAGAACCAACCAAGCACACTCTGAGACTTTCTCTTTAAGTCCAATGTCCTTTCAGCTCTGATTTCTAGCTGTCTTTGCAGGCTGGTAGAATTGTTCACAGGGTCAGTTGCCCCTGGCCTGCTGTGAAGAACAGTTCAGATATGGGCTCCCTGCCCAGTCTATTACTGAGATCTGGCCTTGTCTATTTATGAAGGGGTAAGAGCATCTGTAATTCCTGTTTTGATGTTGTTACTTTGAATCCCCCAGAGGTGGTGCTATCTCACTGCTCTAGTAGACCTTTATCTGCAGCTGCTAAAGCCTGCAGCTTGGAGGTTGGCCAGGAAGGGAGGGAGCCGGCGATAGTATCCACAGCAACAGCAGCCACCTCCCCATACAAGGGGTGGGGGGAGCTCCACAAGCCTGGCTCTGGGCGAAGGGTGTGGAGCAGCAGTGTCAGTGGCAGTAGTAGCCATGGCAGCACTGATCTCAGTAGATCCTGCTTGCGGGGCCTCACGGTCTGAAGTTGTGTGTTGTCTCAGGCATGGGCGGGCAATGACCATAGCAGCAGCATCCATGGCCACCGCAGTGGCCCAGACTGCTATAATGTTTGAGCAGTGGTGGTGGCGGCGGCTGAGATCTCTGAAGAGCAGGCCACTGAAGATGGGAGCTGCAGCCTGTGGGAGAGAGCTAGGGTCTTTATGAGTGTTCTCTTTCACAGAGGGTCTCACAGACCATGCTACCCCATTGCCATCTTGCCAGAAGTCCTTATTATAGTCACTGCAACTGAAACATCAGCCCTCTCATATCTGACATGTGCCCAGGAATATGCCAGCCCTTCAACTACCATCTGAGGTGAGGTGCTTACCGCTGTGATGCAGGACTTGTTCAAACCCAGATGTGACATTTACTGTGGGATTCCTAGCATCCTTGCTGGTACTATCTGTGGATCATATTCCTCAGTAAAAGGTTGACGAGGTGTCTTGAGGGAGTACAAGGAAAAACTTAGGCAGGGTGGCTCAGGGAACCTAGTAGAGATCATCTTCTTTCTCATCCCAGGGAGCCTCTGGAGCACACACCACAGTTCTAGGTCCTCACTTGGGTCACCTTTTAGATTTCTGTGCCAGTGGATTCCTGGCTGCCACCTGTACTCAGGAAAGGAGTAAAAAGTCAGGTGACTGCTCTTTAGCTGATGGCAAATCTCTGGAGATGCAGAAATCTAGGTGGGAATACGTAGCTTGGGGAAAGGGATCTCATCAGTGTACCAGCAAGATCCAATGCCTTGTGTAAATCCCTCGAGAGAAACACTGCAGAATCTTGGCATGTGAAGAATTAAAGGTGGCCAGTGAAGACAAGGAAAGGTGGGATTCTGGGCAATAGGGAGATGAGAGATGGAAAGGGCTCCAAAGCATAGTCTGTGAGAAAATGAGTGAATGGTAGGAAGGGAGGAGCTCCAGGCCCACTTCAGAAGGATGTGGATTCAGGGAAGAACTCTGTATGCACATTCAGAGCCTAGGAATCCAAACCCTGGGGGTTTTAGCTAAATCCAGGGTGACATAGATATAGCAGATGTTTGTGTGCGTGTGTGTGTGTGTGTGTGTGTGTGTATGCATATACCTGCATAGTGAGTTAGAGAATGAGACTGATCGAAGCCTAGACACAAATGCCCTGGGTCTCAGGGTCCTGAGAGTTATGTCAGGGAGTACTGGA
>NW_007141914.1:0-874 GCF_000164805.1 Carlito syrichta | reverse complement strand
GAGGATTCTCATGCACTCCCAAGACTCAACTTCTGATTTTCACCCCTTGAAGCATCCCCATTTCCTCACCTAGGCAGACTCATACCCCTCAGCACCTTAGACCCCATGGAGATCTCTCATTCTCAGAGCTTCTGTCCAGATTGAAAACATTCCCTTCTCCCAGTGTAGCCCACAACCTCACCACAGTATGGACAGGAAGTTGTCCTACAAATAGCCATGTGTCTAGACTTCAGTTAGGTCAGACCTGTCAATTTTTTTACATTTTCAAGATTGTCTTGTCTAGCTGGCCAAGTTGGGGAGATGAAAATCAATAGTCTGGAAATTCCTCAGTGGGCATGTGGACACCACAGGGCCATGGTCAGTTCTGCAAACAAAACCATCATATATTTATTTAATATGCTTATCATAAGGAATATAATGAATAATTCATAATTTAGTCATCATCTCTGCAGTTTTTTATTTCAATTTTTTCACTGACAAATGATCTGTTCATATTTATGCAATTTATTTGATGTATTGCATCATCCTTTTATAATAAATGGATCACATTTTTTTCAGATTGTCCTCCTAGAGTGCAGATAATATGGTCGATTCAAAAGTAGATATTAAAACACACGTGCCAGCAATGCATCCTCTCTTTGATAAAATAAGTGCTTCTTTTAAAACATTTTATGTACAATTGGTTGTATGAGAATGAAGCTGTTTTGTTTAGTACAAACATCAGTATCTCATGCATGGATTTGTAGTCACCAGGCTTAAGCTCGTCATTGTCTTTTTTTTCCACAGCCCATTAGAAAGTCTGGTAGCAATTTTATTATTTTAGACATGAGACAATCAGTTCATAAATGCTGAGATTTCTATGGCCTCCTTCTTT
>NW_007141913.1:0-3529 GCF_000164805.1 Carlito syrichta | reverse complement strand
TTAGGTTTGGTCTCTTGAAGTGGTCATTCATCTCTTGCAGGTTTTGTTCGGTCTTTTGAGCTCTTTCTAAGCTTTTGACAGTTTGGGTTAGTTCTGTGTTTTGGTCTTTGAGTCTGAGATTCTTTCTTCTGCTGACTGATTCTGCTTTTCCATGCTTATTAGTCTGTTGTTCATTTCCATCACAGTATTCTTTACTGCGGTCATTTCTGATATCAGCTCCTTCCTATTTTCCTCTTGTCTCTCCTCAATTTTTTTAAATTCTCTCCATTAATGTCTTGTTGTCTGGGTTTGTTGCATGTAACCAGTCATTCTGGGCACTCTTCATTGTTTGTGTTCCAGAATCTGTTTTCTCAGTGTCTAATTTCCCACGGGTCTGTGTGAGACCTATATTCTTCTTTTGGTTTCTCTTCATTTGTGTGGTTTTTCTCCCTCCCTACTTTTTCCTTCCCTCCACATCACCATCTTCTTCAATTCTGTTATTCAGGGGTAAAGGGATTGGTTTTACTTCTGTTTGTTCAATCTCCTATTCTTTATGTATGTCCTCTTACTTTGTTCAATTCTGGAGTTGCACTGTAGGTTGGAGGTGGTCCTTTTTGCAGTTTTGAGATTTACTTAAGGGGAGAGCTGTGATTCAAAATCTGTCTGCAGGTCCTGGTATTCACTGACAGTTGTGTGGATAATGTGGAACCCACTTCCCACTGCCCTGGAATCTGTCCGTGCAGTGGAGCTGTAGGTTTACTCCCTGAAAGAAAATGTGGTTAGCAGAGGGGAGAGAATGGAGCAGATAGTGGGTTGAAGAGGGGAGTGGAGAGATAGAGGAGTAAGGGGGGAAACCAACGAGTGTGCCAACAAATAGAGAGAGAGGCCTATACTGAAATAGATAAAAACAATAGACCACAGCTACAGATGCACCAATTCTCATACAAAAAATAAAAAATAAATATAAAACATACAGTGATGCTAACATACAAGCTAACCAACCACCTTGTTAGTGTGCTGTTCCTCTATACAAAGATATAGTTTACAGAGAGAGGAAAAGAGAAGAAAAGGAAAAGGAAAAAAGTAAAAGGGGAACAATACAGTAGGAATAGAATTAAGTCATTAAACTAATAGAATCAATGAAGCACACTCTGAAACATTTTGTTTAAGTCCAATGTCTTTCAGGTCTGGTTTCTAGTTTTCTTTTCAAGCTGGTAAATTAGTTTGCAGTTAGGGTCAGTTGCCCCTGATCTGCTGTGAAGGACAGCTCAGATTAACCTTCCTTCAGCAGTTTGGTCTATGTCTTTATCAAGCTTGTTTCTCCCGATTCGGTGTTGTTACCTTGAATCACCAGCAGGTGGTGCTATCTCCGCTGCTCGCCCCAGAGGGGGTGGGGCCAGGAACAAGATGGCTGCCTTCCTCAGGGAAGGCAACAGGAGCCTTACGGCGGTGGGCAGGACAGTCTGGGTCACAGGAGAGGTGGCAGCGATCCCAGCAGATCTTCCTGAAGGGGTTTGAGGTGGATCGCTTGGGCCCGGGTGGTGTGATGTGCTACGGCCATCATGGAGGCTGCAGCAGTGTCAGCAGCGGCAGCGGTGGCGGGGGGTGGGGCTGCGGTGGTGGCAGTGGCACCATTTGCACCGCAGTGACTGTCCAGTCCATTGCGATGTCCCAGCAGTGGCAACGGCTAAGTTCTGTATGAAGAGCAGGCTCTGATGTTGAGGTCCACGCCCCCCAGGGCGAGAGTCAGAGACTCACTGCAGATCTCCTTTGCAGAGGGCTTCAGAGACCGGGTTGCCCCGTCACCATCATGCCGCTTCTCCCCTTTCTTTGTTTTTAACAGATTAGGTTAGTTCCATTTTTTTGGTCTTCATGCTCTGAGATTCTTTCTTCTGCTTGATTAATTCTCCTTTCCATGCTTGTCAGTTTGTTAATTATTTTATAGTCAGTGTTTTTTATGGCCAACATCTCTATTATCATATTGTTTCTTTTTCTTCTTGTCTTTTTTGATTCTTATTCAACCTCTCCAAGCATTCCTTGATCTCTGCATTGTAGTCTGAGACCAGTCATTCTGGGCACTCTTCATTGTCTGAGTCCCAAAGTTGTATTCTCAGGTGCTATTTCTTTAGAACTCTATGAGTTAACTGTGGTCTTCCATTGATTTTCTTCATTTGTGACAGATTTTTCTTTTCTCTTTAATTCATTTGCTCTGTGAGAGACAGAATAGCTTTCACTTCTGTTTGCTCAACCTCCTGTTCCCCCCTAGGTAGAGCCTCCAGTTTTGTCCAATTTTGAAGCCAGACTGGAGGTGGGGATTTGTACTGTCTTTTGCAGTTTCAGGATTTGAATAATACATGAGTGAGGGAGCTAAGATTCAGAAACTACCTGCAGATCACAATATCCACTGACTGGGGTGTGGGCCTCCTGGGACCCAATTCCACCACCTCATAATATGGTCATGTGATGGGAGTGTATGTATATCCCCTGGAACTAAATTGACATAGGATAAAGGAAAAGCACAGAGAAAGAAAGAAGGAAGAAGAGAAAAGAAGTTGAAGAGAAAGTAGAAGAAAAGGGAAATAAAACACATAACTAAAAAGGAAAAAAAGCCCAGAAACAAAGATCCACTCACTCTCATATATACTCACTTTTGAAAAAAAGAGGAAGGAAAAGGGACAAAACAAACTGAAACACACACGAATATATAGAGAGGAAAAAAATACAAAAAATAAATAATTAAAATCCCAAGTACTTTTGTAGGCCTTGACCTCCCTCTTGTGGGCATTTCTGGAACTTCAGTTTACTTTTTTTTGCTGGTGTATCCCAAGCACCGCTGGTCTTGTCTTGCTGTAGAGGAGAGCGGGCTCCAGCCTCCAGACCCTCTGCCCTGCTCTCCATGGGGTTAGGGGGGACTCCATTTGTCTGTGCTCCGTTTTGCTCTCCACGTGGTTCCAATGCCCCTCGGACCACCGGGAGAAGGGACTGGATCAATTTAGTAATCACCCCTACACGTCTATTGTTAGATCTCTCCCTCTGATTACACTCATCATCCTGTGAATGGTCCAATGTGGAGGATGGGGCGACTGGGATTCCACGCAGGCCCTGTCTCTGCAGGAATCACGTTCCTGGGATATCCTCTATGAGGATGGATTCCATCATCTCACCTCTCAGTCGTCTCAGGATGCAGCCTGCTCTATAATGGGCAGGCAGGAGGACGTCTCTGCCTGGGTTCCAGGACAGAGGCAATGGCCATGATCCACACCTTCTCCTGTGGGACTCGATGCCTGATTCTCTCGCTGTGCTTTCTCCGTGGTACCCATTGTCAGGGACCAACCTGTTGCTGCAGGTGGTGGTGGTGGGCCAGGTGCTAGGCACCGAATGGCTGCTGTTCTCTGCAGCCTTCTCCCAAGAAATGCCCTGAGGGTGGCACTTGCTCCTGCACACAGAGGGCACTGGATTCAGAGAAGTTTCTGGTGGGAACTGCTTCAGCAAGGGAGCCCTAGCCACTTTTTCCCATGTCCCCACTCAGTTGGACACTCACACACACACT
>NW_007141912.1:0-741 GCF_000164805.1 Carlito syrichta | reverse complement strand
ACCACGTGGAGAGCAAAACGGAGCACAGACAAATGGAGTCCCCCCTAACCCCATGGAGAGCAGGGCAGAGGGTCTGGAGGCTGGAGCCCGCTCTCCTCTACAGCAAGACAAGACCAGCGGTGCTTGGGATACACCAGCAAAAAAAAGTAAACTGAAGTTCCAGAAATGCCCACAAGAGGGATGTCAAGGCCTACAAAAGTACTTGGCATTTTATTTATTCATTTTTTGTATTTTTTTCCTCTCTATATATTCGTGTGTGTTTCAGTTTGTTTTGTCCCTTTTCCTTCCTCTTTTTTTCACATGTGAGTATATATGAGAGTGAGTGGATCTTTGTTTCTGGGCTTTTTTTCCTTTTTAGTTATGTGTTTTATTTCCCTTTTCTTCTACTTTCTCTTCAACTTCTTTTCTCTTCTTCCTTCTTTCTTTCTCTGTGCTTTTCCTTTATTCTATGTCAATTTAGTTCCAGGGGATATACATACACTCCCATCACATGACCATATTATGAGGTGGTGGAATTGGGTCCCAGGAGGCCCACACCCCAGTCAGTGGATATTGTGATCTGCAGGTAGTTTCTGAATCTTAGCTCCCTCACTCATGTATTATTCAAATCCTGAAACTGCAAAAGACAGTATAAATCCTCCACCTCCAGTCTGGGTTCAAAACTGGACAAAACTGGAGGCTCTACCTAGGGGGGAATTAGGAGGTTGAGCAAACAGAAGTGAAAGCTATTTCTGTCTCTCA
>NW_007141911.1:0-723 GCF_000164805.1 Carlito syrichta | reverse complement strand
ACTAGCTTATGCACATTGCAGTGGTTATTTATCTTCTGAATTATGAATACCGCTTGTATGCTTGCTATGTTTGTTAGAGTCAGGGATGAAGTGTTTTGGCTGGAATTTCCTCAAGTCTGTTTGGATAGTTTTGCCAAATGTTGTTGAGAATTGGAAAAAAATGATTTCACACATACACAATTTAAAACTTAAAAGCCGTAGAGTTATTGGCAAATACTTCTACAGATTCAAGGTAGTTTAAGCTAGGGCCATATCCCCAATGCAGGTCCTTTGCAGCCCCAATATTTCAAATAAGGACATAGGTTCTGGTAAGATAAGAGATGAAAACATGAGAGACATGGACAAAGAATGAGCTATAAAGCAAGAGTAAATGAAAAAATAGGTCATGGTGGCAGAGATAAAAGAGGCAAAAATGTTGTTTTCCTTGCCTCTGCACATTATTTGTGGACTAGACAATTAAGAAATTAATTTTTTTTGCCTTTATTTTCCTATTTTCTCCCAGGTTCAGATTTGTAGTCAGACTCTGTGTGCTCAGGGAAAGTTTATTTAGAGGGCAAAAAAGGAGAAGTTGTTTGCATGCCACCTGTGTTTTTGGATGTTTTTTTCTAGACACCTGAGCACTTTGAGGAGAGAGGCAGGAGTGAGGACATTCCTTGAGGCTGGGAGTGGTCCTGGAAGTCAAGTGCTCCCTACAGGGAAATGGAAAGTCTTTGCAGGAAAATG
>NW_007141910.1:0-795 GCF_000164805.1 Carlito syrichta | reverse complement strand
CAGGGATGATGTATACATGTTGGAGAAGATGGCTGGGACATTTGGTCTCATTAATTTCACATGCTTGAAGAGACTGTTTAACATCTAGTTCTATTCACCAGTATTTACACCTTCTGTCTGCAAGAAATACACTTTCAATCACAGGGACTTCATACTACATGTCTTGGATAGTTGCCTACTCTCATTTAAGATAATTACAAGGCTTTCTACATTTATTAAATTGTCAGTGTGATTATAAGAGATCCATGGTTTTGATGACAGTAAAGTTTGGAAAGAGGAGGTTCTCAAAAAATTAAAAATAGAACTACAATATGATACAGCAATTCCACTCCTGTCTATATGGTCAGAGGAAATAAAATCAGTGTGTAAAAGAGATCTCTGCACTCTCATGTTTATTATAGCACTATTGAAAATAGCCAAGATATGGAACCAATGTGTCTATAAACATGAAAACATAAAGAAAATGTGATACACACACACATACACACACACACACACACATATACACACAATGGAATACTATTCTGCTTTAAAAAAAGAAAGAGGAGAGATGCTTACTTTGGCCTCTACTCTAGAACACTAAAATTTTACATCCAACAGTTATCAATGTTGCATTGGGGACATCAGAGTATCTACCATGTACCTTGCATTCATTTGAAAGAGTTGAATTGTAAATTTGGCCATAATCAATTAGAAATAGACTTTGTCTCTTCTGAACAGTTCACTTGATTTCCATCATGGTTAGATTTCAGTTCTCAAGGGTTAGCCCTGTTTTGAGTACTGGTCTCAAGAGGA
>NW_007141909.1:0-826 GCF_000164805.1 Carlito syrichta | reverse complement strand
TATTCTATAATTGAGACATCTGGCACAATGGGCATCCCACATAATAGTACATGGAAGGACCAGTCTAATTGCTTATGGTAGACGTCCCAGGCCTGAGGATTTAGCATGACATGTCTCACTTAGTACAATAGGGGGCTTCTGGTTTATTAGCCAATGTGGCATTCTGGGTTGCTGGACTATCACTATGCTTCCATCTGTTTCACCCATTTTTTCACCCCAATTTGAGGTCAATTGCTCATTTGGCTGGTGGTCCTGCCACAAAAGTCAGCCAGAGCCCTTGTCCTTTTGGTGGTCCAAGGTACGGTTTCCTTTATTGGTTCAGATCTGTAAATTTCTGTTACAAATTTTACCTTAACTTCTTGTCCCTATATTACCTTTTCTAAAGATATGTAACTTTCACAACAGTCTACATAGATCGAAAAATAGATAAATGAAATAAATAAAGCACAAGAGAAAGGAAGGAAAGAAGGAAGGAAGGAAGGAAAAGAAAGATGGATGGATGGATAGATAGATAGATAGATAGATAGATAGATAGATAGATAGATAGATAAAAGGATACAAAGATATAATGCAACCGTGATTTCTCGTCTATGTACCAACCCTTAATTTGAACGATAATCTTTACCAGAGCTGCAGAAGACACACTGGGTTGCTCATCAGATCTTGATTTCCACTTTGAAACTAATCTTCTCAAAAACATATAGTGAGTTGACATGCAAGGTCATGGAACCATGACTCCCTGCATAGACCTCACTGCACCCTGAGGGTGGCATGCAGGGGCTGTTGTTGATTCGTTATCAAAGTGCAGAAAATTGTGTCAAGACTC
>NW_007141908.1:0-732 GCF_000164805.1 Carlito syrichta | reverse complement strand
TTTCCTTTATTGGTTCAGATCTGTAAATTTCTGTTACAAATTTTACCTTTAACTTCTTGTCCGTATATTACCTTTTCTAAAGATATGTAACTTTCACAACAGTCTACATAGATAGAAAAATAGATAAATGAAATAAATAAAGCACAAGAGAAAGGAAGGAAAGAAGGAAGGAAGGAAAAGAAAGATGGATGGATGGATAGATAGATAGATAGATAGATAGATAGATAGATAGATAGATAAAAGGATACAAAGATATAATGCAACCGTGATTTCTCGTCTATGTACCAACCCTGAATTTGAACGATAATCTTTACCAGAACTGCAGAAGACACACTGGGTTGCTCATCAGATCTTGATTTCCACTTTGAAACTAATCTTCTCAAAAACATATAGTGAGTTGACATGCAAGGTCATGGAACCATGACTCCCTGCATAGACCTCACTGCACCCTGAGGGTGGCATGCAGGGGCTGTTGTTGATTCATTATCAAAGTGCAGAAAATTGTGTCAAGACTCATATGACACCCAGAGGAGCATGAGTAGCACATTTGATTCATAAAACCTAGAAACTGACAATTATTTACAACATGACTCCCAGTCCCATGGCAATCGAGTAGTCGCAGCTGCCAAAGATGCCTTGCTGTCCATCCTAGTCCAAGCTCCCCATATTGAGCTTGAGACTCCCTGTCTCTGCCTTGTGTTAGGCCAAGAGGATCTTCTAGAAGCATCTCCT
>NW_007141907.1:0-798 GCF_000164805.1 Carlito syrichta | reverse complement strand
GAACCTGTCTCCAAATACATCAAAATCATACACAGATTCTCAACTGTGCAGATGTGTTCACATGGTGACTGACTTTAGAGTAAGGAATAAATAGGATTGGTGGGGAAGAAATGTCCCTGGGTAAGGGATGCGTCCCTGGCCTTTCTTGGTGGAAGGGCTTCATTGGTGAGTTGGAGGATCGACCTGCCTGGGGCACACTTCTCCCCTCGGAGAGGAGAGCTGGCAGGAACTCGACCAGGTATTCGGGAACTCACAAAGCGGGGATACCCTTTGGGGGAGTTGGGGCTGGAAGGTGCCTAGCTTGGTGTACCCTCACATGTGGGGGATGCAGGTGAGGAAAGACTGAGGTCAGAAGGTTTGCAGAATAATGGATTTCTTTTTCTTTCTTTCTTTCTTTCTTTCTTTCTTTCTTTCTTTCTTTCTTTCTTTCTTTCTTTCTTTCTTTCTTTCTTTCTTTCTTTCTTTCCTCACTAGTTTACCCAGGCTGCTCTCAAATCACCCAACTCAGACCATCCTCTCAGCCTGGGCCTCCTAAACTGCTGCAATCACAGTCTTTCCATTTGGTTGATATCCTGGTCTTCAGGCCTGGTCTTGAACTCTGACCCTGAGTCAATCTTCCCTCTGAGGCCTGCCCTCATCCAAGGTTTTCTGTGTTTTGCTTGTGGTTTCAGTGGGGGTTTGCTCTGGTGTCCAGCCTGGTGTCAAGCTCCTGGGCTACAGCCATCTTTCTGTCTTGGCTTTCTGAGTGCCCTAGAGACAGGCAGGAGTCGCCATATTGTTCATGCCCCTCTGAAGATT
>NW_007141906.1:0-722 GCF_000164805.1 Carlito syrichta | reverse complement strand
TGACTAGACGACTAGCCAGCTTTCTTAACTAGCTAGCTACCAGGCTAGTCTTAACTAGCTAGCCAGATGTCTTAACTAGCTAGCTAGCGGGCTGACCAACTGGTTAGCTAGAGGGCTTAAATAGTCAGCCAGATGGCTGGACAGTCAGATTGACAACCAGCTTAACTAGTCAGCCACCTTGCTGGTCGGTTGGCTAGCCAGCCAGCTTAACTAACTGGCCACCTAGCTGACCAGCCTGCTAACCAGCCAGCTTATATTGCCAGTCACCTAGCTAGCCAGCCGGCTCTCTAGCTGACTTAACAAGCTGACTTAAATAGATAGACATCCGGCTAGCCAGCCGGCTTAACTAACTAGCTATCTAGCTAGCCACATGGATAGCCACTTGAATTAACTAGCAGAATGAATGAGCTAGCCAGCTGGCTAGCCAGCTGACTCAACTAGGTAACTGAACTTGTTAGCCAGCTGATATAGTTAGCTTACATCACTAGCTAACCAGGTGGCTAGCTAGATGACTTAACTAGCTAACTACATACATATCCTGCATACTTGCCAGCTGACTTAACTATTTAGCTAAGCAGGTATCCAGCTGGTCAACGAGCTGACTTAAATAGGTGACCTAACTAGCTAGCCAGCTTGCTAGCCAACTTACTTATCTAGTTGACTTAACTAGCTAGCCAGCTGACTTTACTAGCTGAAATAACTAGTTACATAACTAGCTAGCT
>NW_007141905.1:0-797 GCF_000164805.1 Carlito syrichta | reverse complement strand
AAACAAATGGTAATGGCTAACTGTGTGCTTTGCCTTCTCAAAATCACATCTCAGCAACTCAACATTTTATTTAAACATATGCCTATAATTTAACTCTCATTGTAAGTAAGGATAGGTTAATGTATTGGAGACACAATAATCTGACTCTGTATGACAGTGAAATCTTAAGAAAAGTCCTACTAAAAGCAGGAATAGGAAAAGAATGACCACTATCATCAATATTTTAATATTTTTTAGATTATTTTAAAGTTTGTTACTTTCAAGTTGTCCTTCATAACTTTGGGGATCATTCAGTGACATTTTTATTCATACTTACAATGAGATAATTGTTTGAAAGTTGTGTGAAAACAGTTTTCAGTCCTATAGCAGGTACTGTATGTGTAGAACAACTTGGTCTTTCCAGCAACTCTGTGAGAAATAAAATATTAGTCATATTTACATATGAGAAACTGAAGCTCAGATAATTTAAGTAATTTTTCAATATGAACAACAATCCAATTTGTCTATGTCTAAATTGTCTACTTAAATCTTTTGGAGTTGTTTTAGCTTTTTTCTGACATTTCTTCTAACTTACACCAGTTTTATTTTCTTTTCTCCTTGTAGATAACCTGCCTTTTTTTCTATATGATCCTTAATATTAAAAATTAAATCAGCATACATAGAACTAGATTTTTTTTTTCCCGTTGGAGTCTCACTCTGTCACCCAGACTGGAGTGCAGTGGCCGCTTCCGGCCGCCACAGCCTCGCCCTGCTGTGCTCTGGTGATCCTTCCAACTCAGCCTTCCAAGTAGCTGGAA
>NW_007141904.1:0-820 GCF_000164805.1 Carlito syrichta | reverse complement strand
TGAGAAATAAAATATAGTCATATTTACATATGAGAAACTGAAGCTCAGATAATTTAAGTAATTTTTCAATATGAACAACAATCCAATTTGTCTATGTCTAAATTGTCTACTTAAATCTTTTGGAGTTGTTTTAGTTTTTTTCTGTCATTTCTTCTAACTTACACCAGTTTTATTTTCTTTTCTCCTTGTAGATAACCTGCCTTTTTTTCTATATGATCCTTAATATTAAAAATTAAATCAGCATACATAGAACTAGATTTTTTTTCCCCGTTGGAGTCTCACTCTGTCACTCAGACTGGAGTGCAGTGGCCGCTTCCGGCCACCACAGCCTCGCCCTTCTGTGCTCTGGCGATCCTTCCACCTCAGCATTCCAAGTAGCTGGAACTACAGGCACGCACTACCACACCTGGCTATTTTTTTTTAATTGTAGAGATGAGGTATCACCAAGTTGCCCAGGCTGGTCTCAAACCCGCGGGCTCAGGCAATCCACTCACCTCAGCCTCCCAAAAGCGCGGGATTACAGGCTAAGCCACCAAGCCCGGCACAACTAGATTTTTTAAAAAACAGTTTTGCCTAATACTTATTAAGTGAGTCATATATACAAAGCATATCTTTCTTCAGGAAGCGTTTCTTCTACTACATCCTTTTTTATTGCTTCTATTTTATTTTCTCTTACATTCGTTATTTTTATTTTATTCTTTTCTCTTTATACTGTATATGTGTGCATATGTATTTCTGATACAATGACATTCCCTTGTCTTTTTCTTAGGATATATGAAAGAACTCTGTTTTGGTTTTCACATCATTGACATATTTTCTT
>NW_007141903.1:0-4898 GCF_000164805.1 Carlito syrichta | reverse complement strand
ATTCCAAGCCAGTGGGAAGTGGGTTTCAGATTATCCATACACCTGTTGGTGGATACCGGGATCTGCAGATAGATTTTGAATCACAGTTTCCCCATTAATCCCTTAATTTAATCTCAAAACTGCGAAAAGGACTGCCTCCAACATACAATCCAACTCCAGAATTGAACAAAGCAAGAGTATATACATAAGGAAGAATAGGAGACTGAACAAACAGAGGCAAAAGCAAGCCTTCTGCCCCTGAATAACAGAATTAAAGTAGATGGGAAAGTGGAGGGAAGGAAAAAGTAGGGAGGAAAAATCTGCACAAATGAAGAAAAACCAAAAGAAAAATAGGGGTCTCCCACAGACACCTGGGAGGTCAGACACTGAGAAAACAGACTTCAGAACACAAACAATAAAGAGCTCCCAGAATGACTGGTCACATGCAAGAAACCCAGACATCAAAACATGAATAGAGGGAATTTAAAAAATTGAGGCGAGACAAGAGGAAAATAGGAAGGAACTGATAATAGAAATAGCAGCAGTAAAGAATACTGTGATGGAAATAAATAACAAACTAATAAGCATGGAAAGCAGAATTAGCCAAGCAGAAGAAAGAATCTCAGAGCTTGAAGACCATAATACAGAACTAATGCAAAGTGTCAAAAACACAGAAAAGAAGCTTAAAAAGACAGAACAAAGCCTTCAAGAGATTAATGATTACTTCAAGAGACTGAACCTAAGAGTAATTGGCCTTTCTGAGGCAGAGAGACAGAGACCACACTGGAACAAACATTTCATGAAATCATTCAAGAAAACGTCCCTCATCTCATCAGTGATGCAAAAATTCAAACACAAGAGATTCAGAGAGCCTCTGCAAGACAAAAAATGAGAAGACTAACTCCCAGACACAATAATTTGCCTAAACAAAGTAGGTATAAAAGAAAATAATCCTAAAGGCAGCAAGAGTAAAAGGTCAGACTACCTACCAGGGAAGACCAATTAGAATAGCAGCAGATTTATCTACAGAAATACTTCAGGCTAGGAGAGCTTGTAACTCTATCTTCAAAGTTCTAAAAGACAAACAATTTCAACCAAGAGTAACCTACCCAGCCAAGCTAAGCTTCATCAGTGAGGGAAAAGTGAAGGTCCTTCCCAGATATCCAATCCCTAAGAACTTATGCTGCCACCAGACCACCTCTACAAGAAACATTTAGGAAAGTATTGCACACAGAAGAAAAAGAAAAAAAGAACCATGCTCTTCACAAGAGTACAGGAAAAAGTGTAAAAACACACAAGAACCAACCCGAAAACCAAAAGAAAGACAATAAACAAAGAGGAACAACAACAACTCTACAAGAACCTTATGATAGGGATCAACTCTCACATTTCAATAATTAGCCTGAATGTGAATGGACTAAATGCACCACTGAAAAGACATAGAATGGCAAAATGGATAAAATATCACCAGGCAACAATATATTGCCTTCAAGAGATTCATCTCACTAGAAAGGACACTCACAGACTAAAGTAAGAGGATGGGAAACAAATGTTCAGTTGAATGGAGCACAAAAGAAACATGACCTTAATCTCAGATAAAATACCCTTTAAGATACCAAAAATTTAAAAAGATACAGAAGGTCACTACATAAGGAGAAAAGGTTCAATCCATCAACAAGAAATATACATCCTAAACATATATGTACCCAACATAGGAGCGCCAACTTTCATAAAGCAGCCTCTAGGTAAACTCAAAAAAGACTTTGACTCTAACACTATCATAACTGGGGACTTTAATACCCCACTCACAACCCTAGACAGATCATCAGGACAGAAAATTAGCAATGAGATCCAGACCCTCAATGTGACTCTTGACCAAAAGGACTTAATCAATACCTACAGAACACTCCACCCAATGACCACAGAATATACATTCTACTCATCACCACATAGAATGTACTCTAAGAGTGACCACACACTTGGCCATAAATCAAGCATAAACAAATTTCAAAAGATCAAAATTTTGCCATGCACCTTCTCAAACCACAGTGGAATAAAAATAAACATCAACACCAACAAGGTTACCCCAAACCCCACAAAGACATGGACACTAAACAGAATGATGCTAAACAATTCCTGGGTCAATGATGAAATCAAAACAGAGATTAAAAGATACTGGAAACAAATTAAAATGAAGAAACATCTTACCAAAATTTCTGGGATGCCATGAAAGCTATAGTAGGAGGGGAATTCATATCTCTACAAACAAACATGAAGAAAATGGAAGAATCACAGATTAGCAGCCTAAAAAGATACCTAAGAAGCTGGAAAAGCAAGCACCAAAACCCTAACTTCAGCAGAAGAATCCGGATCACCAAAATAAAAGTCCAAATCCAGGACATAGCAGACAAAAAGATAGTACAAAAAGCCTATGAAACAAAAAGCTGTTTCTTTGAGAGGATAAACAAAATCGATGGTCCTGGTCCTCTATCTAGACTGACCAACAAAAAGAGAGAAAAAGCCCAAATAAACACAATCAGAAACACAAAATGTGAAGTCACATCTGACCCTGAAGAAATACAAAAGATTATCAGAGACTACTATGTACACTTGTATGGAAACAAACAAAAATCTTAAGGAAATGAAGGACTTTCTGACATCACACAGCCTGCCTAGGTTGAAAAAAGAACTCGAGACACTAAATAGACCAATAACAATCAAGGAAATTGACTATGCAATAAGAAAACTAACTATAAAAAAATAGCCCTGGACCAGATGGGTTTCCAGCAGAATTCTGTAAGACACTGAAGGAGGAGCTGATATCAATCCTACTGAAACTATTCCAGGTGATTAAGAAAGATGGAACTCTCCCTAACCAGAGATGTGAAAGACCTTTACAATGCAAACTACAAAACACTGCTCAAAGAAATCAAAGATGACACAAACAAGTGGAAAAATATACCATGCTCATCAATTGGAAGAATCAACATTGTGAAGATGTCCATCTTACCTAAGGCAATCTATAGATTTAATGCAATACCCATCAAATTACCAGCAACATTCTTCTCAGACCTAGAAAAAACAATACAGGGATTCATATGGAACCACAAACAACCAAGAATAGCCAGAACAATCCTCAGCAAAAAAACAAAGCAGGAGTTATCACACTACCAGATTTCAAACTTTACTATAAAGCTACAATAATCAAAACAGTTTTTTATTGGTACAGGAACAGGCATATAGAACAATGGAATAAAATTGAGACTCCAGAAGCAAAACCTCAATTTCTCAACCAACTCATCTTCGACAAAGCCTCCACCACCCACCACTGGGGAGAGGACAATCTATTCAGTAAATGGTGCTGGGAAACTGGCTGACCACATGCAGAAGATTAAAACAAGACCTCTATCTATCCCCATACACAAAAATTAACTTTAAATGGATCAGAGACCTAAATGCAATACCTCAGACCATACGAACTTTAGAAAATGCAGAACACACCCTTATGGAAGTTGGAACTGGCATCAAATTCCTGAGCAAAACCCAAAGTGCCCAGGCCATAAAAGATAAGATAGACAAGTAGGACCTCATTAAACTGACAAGCGGGACCTCCTTAAACTAACAAGCTTCTGCAAAACCAAGGAAACCATCAAGAGAGTGGGGAGACAGGTCACAGACTGGGAAAAAGTATTTGCCAACTCCATGTCTGACAAAGGTCTAACATCTAGGATCTACAAGAAACTCAAACGTGCTGAAAAGAAAAAAAACAAACAACCCCATTACAAAGTGGGCCAAAGCCATGAACAGGCACTTCTTAAAAGACATATGAGTGGTCAACAGACACATGAAGAAATGTTCAACCTCACTAATTATCAAAGAGATACAAATTAAAACTACACTGAGATACCACCTAACTCCAGTCAGAATGGCCATCATCAATAACTCAAAAAATAGCAGATGCTGGAGAGGATGTGGTGAAAAGGGACAATTCTACACTGTTGGTGGGAGTGTAAACTAGTGTGGCCTCTGTGGAAATCAGTGTGGCAATTCCTGAAAGCTCTAAAAATCGACCTTCCATATGACCCCACAATCCCCCTACTGAGAATATACCCTGAAGAACTCAAATCACTCTATAAAAAGATACCTGCACCCATATGTTTATCACAGCATTGTTCACAATAGCAAGATCATGGAACCAACCATGCTGTCCATCAAAATATGACTGGACTAAAAAATGTGGTACACATACACAATGGAATATTGCACAGCCATAAAAAAACCAAAATAATGAATTTTGCAACAAACTGTATGGAATTAGAGTTTATAATACTGAGTGATCTCTCACAGAAACAAAGATCTGAGCCAGACTCGGTGGCTCAGCCTGTAATCCCATGCCTTGAGAGGCTGAGGTGAGTGGAATGCAAGAGCCCGTGGGTTCGAGACCCACCTGGGCAACTTGGCGAGACCTCATCTCTACAATAAATAAAAAAAAATCAGCCAGGCATGATAGCACGTACCTGTAATTCCAGCTACTCGGAAGGCTGAGGCGGAAGGATCACCGAGCCCAGCAGGTCGAGGCTGCGGTGGTCAGAAGCGGCCACTGCCCTCCAGTCTGGGCGACTGAGTGAGACTCCAACTCAAAAAAAAAAAAAGAAAGAAAGAAAGAAAGAAAGAAAGAAAGAAAGAAAGATCTGAGTATCACATGTTCTCACCCATAAGTGGACCTTGAACAACTCTCATCATATATAAGAAAAGGATCGACAGTGGATGGAAACTATAGTGGGGGGCAGGGAGGGAAAGGGAGGTGGGATTAACAGTAGTCAATAACTGTCTGGGGAAAGGGGGGCATACCTCATCAACAAGGGTACCTGCACAGTGCATATTTGTATACCTAACCCTTAACTGTACTCCACAATTTT
>NW_007141902.1:0-846 GCF_000164805.1 Carlito syrichta | reverse complement strand
AAGAAAGAAGCCCTGTTATCACAAACAAGATTGAGAGCCATTCAGATATTCTGCAGTTACAATGTGGCGCACACAGAGCATTAGCCCTCTGGTGAAGGCTGTTGTTGGATACTGACTCTTCTCTGACTTATTTGATACTTTGGATGATACCAGAGGTCCCCCAGGCCCCAATATAGATCAGGAAGGAAAAGGTTCAAGTGCAAATTTATTTGGATTAATTCATTCTTAATTATAGGAATATACAGTTTTTGTTCTGGGGACTCAGTGTTAGTTGAAACAGTTAAGTAGGAAGTCTGGTTGGTTAACTTAGTTGTCATCTGCCCTTTGGTTTAACAGTTACTGAATACCAGCTGTGTAAAAACAAGCATGGTCAGTGATGATTTGTGTGATCACAGTTCTTGTAGCTATTTACGGTGCCCTTGAAGGCTTGGAGAAGCCATGCTAGCTCGGGAGAACTAGAGGGTGAGGAATTGGCTCAGGGTTGCTGAGAGGCATCACAGAATAGCTCATAGAAGAATTGAGGCCTGGAAGCATGGGTGTGCAGGTTGGCCCCATCCCTCTTTCCTTCAGCAAGAGCTGCCAGCATTTCAGGCCAAGGAGCTCGGAGGGGTGATCTCCAAGGCTCCAAGACTACTGATAGGAGTGCTGATGGGAGTGCTTTATGGGAGTGCCCTTTGGGTTTTGTATTTAGCCTAAGGCATTCAGGATCATTCCAAACCCAGTTATCACCAATACATGAGTTGTGTGTCTTAATAATAGGGGATCCGCTATCCTGTCTATGAAGGGTGGCATTCTCAGGTTGTGTAAAACATGCTTACTTGGGACAGAAGCAGAATCTTAGAGAGC
>NW_007141901.1:0-1143 GCF_000164805.1 Carlito syrichta | reverse complement strand
TGATGGGAGTGCTTTATGGGAGTGCCCTTGGGTTTTGTATTTAGCTAAGGCATTCAGGATCATTCCAAACCCAGTTATCACCAATACATGAGTTGTGTGTCTTAATAATAGGGGATCCGCTATCCTGTCTATGAAGGGTGGCATTCTCAGGTTGTGTAAAACATGCTTACTTGGGACAGAAGCAGAATCTTAGAGAGCTAATGAATAGGATTCTTGCATTCTCCCATTAGGTAACATTCCCTTTAGAGATACTCAAGGAGTGTGTTTAAGGTGAGGCAGGAACTAAGACTCCTTTGGGAGACAGGCTCAGAAGTGATTGTTAGTAGAATTAAATCAGAGTTTAAGTTTGTATTTTTTTTCTTTTCAAAACCATTTTGTATAATTACAGTATCAGGTTTTTTTGTTTGTTTGTTTTTGCCTTGGGAGGTAGTTGCTGGTGTCAGTGCAGACTAAATTCAATTTTCCCAATTAAGTGCAGGACTGTCTGAATTGCTCATGTCTTAACTTTCTGTGGAAATAGACCCTTCAGTTTTCTTTATCTTTTTATTGTCTAAAAACCGCAACAGAGTTGTTTTCTTCTCCTCCTTTCTTACTGGTGTTGCTGACTGGCTTTTCTAAAGATGGCTTTTGTAAGTCAGAGATGTACTGATTGAACACTTGTCTCTGATTGTGTCCTTCAAGTAAGTGAGGATGTTGGTTAGTAGAAATGAATTACAGACAATCTCTGACTTGGTGGGAGGGCTCAACTTAAATGTTTCAACTTTATGAAGGTATAAAAATAATAGCTGGATCACAGCTCACTGCAGCCCTAAATGTCCAGGCTCAAGTGATTCCCCTGCCTTAGCCTCCTGAGTAGCTGGAATTATAGGCTTGTGCCACCAGGCCTTACTAATTTTTAAAAATTAGTAAGACTCAAGAACTGGGTCTCCCTCATGAGCAATGGCTCTAAATGAAGTGCAGTAACTTTCCTATAGGGGCAGGTGCTCTTCATCAGGTACTGGGATCTTCCTCAACTTCAGAGGCTCTGCCTCAGGTGTAGGCACTCTTCATAAGGCGAGTGCTCTGCCTCAGATTCAGGGTGGTTCCCTCACGTGGTTGTTCTCTCCTTCATGTGCAGGGGTACTTTTTCAGGTGCAGGGCTCT
>NW_007141900.1:0-848 GCF_000164805.1 Carlito syrichta | reverse complement strand
CATAACAAAAAAGATAAAACAGGTTTTGAAATCAGCTTAAATACCCACAATTTGAGCATTTGATGCTATACAATGCAAAAACATGCAAATATTAACTCAAATTGTGGAAACTTATTTGCTTAATAATAAGGCAATGGAAGCAAGATGTAATATATGTTCTATTTATTAATTTGTGAAAAGTTTACTTGTGAGGATTATACAATTCCATAGTGAAATCATTGTTTTGTTGTTTTGTTTTTGGTTTTTTTTTGAGTTGGAGTCTCACTCTGTCACCCAGACTGGAGTGCAGTGGCCGCTCCTGGCCACCGCAGCCTCGACCCTCTGGGCTTCGGCGATCCTTCCGCCTCGGCCTTCCAAGTAGCCGGAACTACAGGTGTGCGCTACCACGCCCGGCTGATTTTTTGATTTATTGTAGAGAAGAGTTCTCGCTGCCCAGGCGGGTCTCGAACCCGTGGGCTCAGGCAATCCACTCACCTCAGCCTCCCAAAGGTGCAGGATTACAGGCTGAGCCACCGAGCCCGGCTAAATCATTGTTTTAATATAAAATAATAGATAAGTTTTGTTCAAATTATTGAAATTTAGAAGTTTTTTATAAGTATGAAAAAGACGTCTTGTCAGGCTCTTGAGTTGGATACTCATTTCCTCCAACAACCAACAGATGTTCAGAAGCCTCTAAGGGCTTCTGTTGTGCTGTTATTTTGTAGTGCTTGTTTCAGGTTGTGGTCAGTGTTCCTTATAGTGGAAAATCTGGGAGGTGCAGCACTGCAGCTGTCTTGGTCAGCACCCAGCATGGGTCTATCCTGCAGCTGAATGACACCTTGGAAAACAAAGAAGTTTGTAGGTTTGTG
>NW_007141899.1:0-769 GCF_000164805.1 Carlito syrichta | reverse complement strand
CCCAAAATGCTGTGAATACAGGATTGAGCTCCTGCATTTGGCCTTACATCACTTTTAAAGAAATTGACAGCTTAGATCAAACTTGCAAAGAGAAGAAATTTCATCTTGAAACTGCAACTCCTCTTTGCACTGATCTGCCTTGCCAGCGTATGGGCAGGATGCTATTGACCGCAAGATTCTTCTTTCCTCACCTTGCTAATTTCCAGGGTCCCCATGACAGTCCAGGGAGTTCAGATGAATCTAAACCAGAAAAAATAGAATAAAGACTCTCTCTCATGTTCAACTGGGGAACAAACATGTGCAAGGCAATTAGTATTTTTCGTTTTGCTTTACTTTTAAAATCTTTCCCTCTTCAGCCTTCTTTAGAAGTGTGTCTATTTCAGACAGGCTCGGTGGCTCAAGTCTGTAATCCCAGCACTTTTGGAGGCCAAGATGAGAGGATTGCCTGAGCCCAGGGATTTGAGACCAGCTGGGGCAACTTGGTGAGACCTCGTCTCTACAATATATCAAAAAATTAGCTGGGCATGGTAGTGCACGCCTATAGTTCTGGCTACTTGGAAGGTTCAGATAGAAGGATCACCTGGGCCCAGCAGGTCAAAGCTGGGGTGGCCGTGATCGTGCCACCGCACTCCAGCCTGGGCAACAGATTCAGACTCTGACTCAAAAGATAAAAGTGTCCATTTTAATATTTTTTCATGTGATAGGTTATCAATGCTGAGTAAACTAGAAATGAGAATTGAGTTGTGAGGGAAAAAGAAATTGAAAGGCA
>NW_007141898.1:0-813 GCF_000164805.1 Carlito syrichta | reverse complement strand
TCTCCTCTGAAACCCCATGGTGCACCTCCTTGCTTCCCCATGGCACACCTCCTTCAGCATACCCATGGTGTGCCTCCTTGGTCTCTCCACCTCCACGGCCGCTCTGGGCACACCGCCTAGTCCTTCCCATGGCAGATCTCTTCAGCGTCCCATAGCACAACATGCATCCTTGACATCCCTGTGGCTGCTTCCACGGCCTCCCCATGGCACACCTCCTTGGCCTCCTCATGATTTGAATCCCAGGCATCCTCGGGGTGTGCCTACTCATCATTCCTGTTGAGTGCCATCTCGGCGTCCCTGTGGCGTGGCTTCACGGCGTCCTCGTGGCACACCACACTTCCTTGGCCTTTCACGGCATGCCTCCATAGTGTTCTGGTGGGGAGCCTTCTCAGCATCACTGCAGTGTGGCTAGTCAGTGTCCGCATGGCACTCCTCTTCTGCATCCCTATGGGGCACCTCCTCAGCACCCTCGCAGTGCACCTCCTTGACAAGTCTGCAGTGTGACTCCTCCGCTTCCCCGTGGTGAGCCTCTTTGGTGTTCTGGGCTGCACCTCCTTGGTGTCCCTTGGTATGGCTCCTCAGTGTCCCTGCGGCAGGCTTCCTCTTTGTCCTCACAGTGCAAATCTTCAGTGATCCCATGGTGCATTTCCTCAGTGACCTCATGGTGCACCTCCTCTGCTTCTCTGTGACATGCCTCCTTGGTGTCCCTATGGCACATCTCCTTGGCAGCCCCACAGAGTGCCTCCTTGCCCCCCATGGCAAGTGACTTTGGCTTCCCCACAGTGTACCACTTCGGCCTCACCATGACACACC
>NW_007141897.1:0-732 GCF_000164805.1 Carlito syrichta | reverse complement strand
CCAGGAGGGCCCCGGGGTGAGAGGGCCAGGGCTCCAGGAGGGCCCTGGGGTGAGAGGGCCGGGGCTCAGGGCCCATGGCTCCAGGAGGACCCCAGGGTGAGAATGATGGGGCATTTCTCAGATCGGGGATCCATGAGGGCCCCAGGGTGAGAGGGCCGGGGCCATTCTGGACCCGGGATTCCAAGAGAGCCTCAGGGGGATAAGGTCGGGGCTCTGGTCCCAGGGCTCCAGGATGGTCCCGGGGTGAGATGGCCTGTGCCCATAATGGCTTGGGGATCCAAGAGAACCTTGGGGTGAACAGGTCAGGGCCCTTCTGGGTCCAGGATTCCAGGTGGGCCCCAGAATGGGAGTTCTAGGGATCTCCTGAGACTGGGGCTCCAGGATCCCCTGGGGTGAGAGGGCCAAGGCCTTTCTGGGTTGGCCTCCAGGAGGGTCCTGGGTTGTGAGGGCCCCAGGGTGAAAGGGCCGGGGCCATCCTGGAGCCATGGGGCTCCAGACCGTCCCTGGGCATGAGACTCGGTGCCTTCCAGGACCTCGGGGCTTCAGGATTGTCCCGATGTCAGAGGGTTGGCACCTTTCTGGGTCTGGTGCCGAAGGAGGGTCCTGGGGTTAGAGGGCCGTGACTGTGGTACTGGGGCTCCAGGAGGGCCCCATGGTGAGAGGGCCTGGGCGATGGGCCCAGGGCTCCAGAGGGCTCTCTGGGTGAGATCATTAGGGACATGAGCCTGGGGT
>NW_007141896.1:0-751 GCF_000164805.1 Carlito syrichta | reverse complement strand
AGGAGGGTCCCATGGTGAGAATGCTGGGATTCTGGTACTGGGGCTCAAGGAAGGCCCCAGCGTGAGTGGGCCGAGGCTCTAGGCTTGTGGTTCCAGGGCCTCCCCAGGGTGAGACGGCCAGAGTCCTTTTCCCAGGGCTCCAGGAGGGCCCCAGGGTTATAGGGCCCAAGCCCTTCTGGGTCCGGGGTTCCAAGAGGGCCCAGAGGGAGTGGGCAGGGACTCTGGGTCTGAATTTCAGGTGGAACACGGGGTAAGTGGGCCAGGATCCTTCAGGACATGGGGCTCCATTAGGGCCTTGGGGTGAAAGGGCCATGGCCCTTCTGAGTCCAGTGCTCCAGGTGGGCCACAAGGTGAGAGGGCTGGGGACTTCGGGGCCTGGGACTTCAGGAGGGCTCCAGGGAGAGAGAGCCAGGTCTCTGTGCCCTGGGATCCAGGGCATCCCTGGGAGAGAGGGCCAGGGCAATTTTGGGCCCGGTGCTCCAGGAGAGCCCTGGGATGAGAGGGCTGGGCTTCTGGACGGGGGACTCCAGGAGGGCCTCAGGGTGAGAGGGCTGGGGATCTTTGGAACTTGGGGCTCCAGTAGGGCCCCTTGGTGAGAGGGCCAGGGCTGTTCTAGGCCCGGGGATCCAGGAGGGCCCCAGGGAGAGAGGGTCGGGGCTCTCGGCCCAGGGCTCCAGAGGGCCATGGGGAGAGAGGGCCTGGCCATTCTGGGCCCAGGCTCCACGAGGGCCCGAGGGTGAGAGGGTCAGGG
>NW_007141895.1:0-326 GCF_000164805.1 Carlito syrichta | reverse complement strand
GGGCCCAAGGTTACAGGATGGCTTTGGGGAGAGAGGACTGTTGCCCTTTTTGGTTGTGCTTCAGCAGGGCCTCATGGTGAGACAGCCCTGAGGAGAAAGGGCCAGGGTCCTCTTGGAGTCGTGGGGCTCCAGATGGTCCCCGGACCCAGAGGGTTGGTGCCCTCCAGGACCTCAGGGTTTCAGGAGGGCCCCAGGGCGAGAGGGTTGGGGCCCTTTTGTTCCAGGGGCTCCAGGAGGGCCCTGGGATTAAAACGTGGGGCCTTTCGGTTCCCAGCGCTCCAGGAGGACCCCGGGTTGAGAGGTCCAGGGCCCTTTTGGGTCTGAGG
>NW_007141894.1:0-694 GCF_000164805.1 Carlito syrichta | reverse complement strand
CAGATATTTGGTTTGTGGGTATTATAAATCAGTCATTTCAGGACTCCAGCAACATTCTCGTCCTCTTGGGAGTTGTAAACGGGTATATGGTAGCACAAGTCGCTAAGGTTCCTTGGGACAACTAAGGCCAGTTTCCCGGAGCAAAAGTATCTTCTTGCCGTATTTAGATGTAACTCTGGTCTAAAGATGAACTTGGTAATCCTTAAATGTTCGTTTGTAGTTTCAATTGGAGAGGGATCGAGGGTTTTCCAGTGGCCAAATATTTAGTACGAATTATTAAAATGTAACCAGGAATCATGGAATCCACATCCCTAGGAAACATCTGGGCATCTGCATTTTTCTATACAGAGTTTTGGAAACCACATAGACAGGGAAAATCAGGGCATCCTGCTGAGAACGGAAAGGGAATCTGGTTCTTGGAGTTCTCAATCGCCTAAATCTACAAGGTCTCTTGAATAGGTTTAATTAGCAATCTGGGCTTTTATGCTGCCATATATTTAGGGTGTCTTTTGAAAAGGAAACCAGTATTCTTGGCTTCCAATTCCACAAGAACTTTGTGGGAGTCTTTCTCTTGATAGCCAAGCAACTGGAATTCCAGGTCACTAGGAAATGTCTCGGCGTCTTGCTGCAGAATGAAGCAGAATTTCAGTAAGTGGAGTCCTCATATACAGAACACTACTCAACCTGTTGCTAC
>NW_007141893.1:0-650 GCF_000164805.1 Carlito syrichta | reverse complement strand
AATGAAAAGGCATACTGGTACAAATTCCCTCGATTCAGGTGAATCTCAAACTACAGAAAATTCTTGTGGGCTGGCAGAGCAGAAATTGGGATGTTGGGTTTTTGGAGATTCCACATTTTGGGGAGGTCTTGTGAAGGGGAACCAGGAAGCTTGGATTCGAGTTCCCAAGAACATTATGGGAGTCTTTCTCTTGATACCCAAACATCTGTAATTCTCAATCACCAGGAACTATCTCGGCATCCTGCAGAGTGAAGTAGGAATCTGGGTAATGGGAGTCATCATAAACAGGAAACTACACGTCATATTGCTAAGCAAGTATAAGGAATTTTGGTTACAGGAGTTCTCAATCCAAAAACTACAGGCCACCTTCCTAAGAGGTAACCACTAATTAGGTTTTAGAAGTAGGAATCTGGGTAATGGGAGTCCTCCTATACAGGAAACTTCACTGCCTATTGCTAAGTAACAATAAGGAATCTGCATTACTCATGTCCTCAATCCCAATAAAACTTCAGGTCGTCTTGCTATGGGCTAAACACGAATCAGGGTGTTTTCGAGCATGAGTCTGGGGAAATGGAATTCTTATATAAAGGCAACTACATGACCTTTTGCTAAGAAAGAATAAGGAATCTGGGTACACGGGTCCTGAATCC
>NW_007141892.1:0-788 GCF_000164805.1 Carlito syrichta | reverse complement strand
TGCTAGATATTTCAACTACTGAAGCCAGCTGGCTCCTAGGAAGCTAGCTAGTAAGTCAGCTAGATATATCAGCGAGCTAGTTAATTAAGTCATCTAGTTAAGTCAACTAGCCATATGATAGCTAGCTAGGTATCTAGCAAGTTAAATCAGCTAGTTATGTCAGCTGGCTATGTAGATAGATACCTAGTTAACTCAGCTAGTTAAGTCAGCAGCCTAGCTAGTTAAGTCACTTGGTTAAGTCAGCTGGCCAGCCACCTGCCTAAAAGAATAGCTAGCTAGATAAGTCTGCTGGCTAGCCAGCCAGCCAATTCTTTACATCAGCTGGTTAATTCAGATAGCAAACCAGGGTGATACGTAGGTAGCTAGCTAGGTAAATAAACTGGCTACCCACCTGGCTATCAAGTGATGTCAGCTAGTTAAGTCAGCTGGATAGCCAGCTGTCTAATGAGTTGTCACGTAGTTGAGTCAGCTGGATACCCCACTGCTTAGCTGTCTAAGTCAGCTAGTTAATTCATGTGGCTACCCATCTGGCTAGCAAGGTAGCCAGGTAGTTAAGTCAGCTGTCTAGTCAGCTGTCTAGTTTGTTACGTCAGCTAGTTAAGTCAACAGGCTAGCCACCTGGCTAGGTAGGTAGCTAGTTAATTAAATCAGCCAGCTAGCCCACTGGCTAGCTAGTTAAGACAGCTGGTTAAGAGTGCTAGCTTGCTGCATGGCTAGCTTGGTGGCAAGGTAGTTAAGCCAACTGGCTAGCCAGATGGCTATCTACTCAAGGCAGCTAGTTAAGTCAT
>NW_007141891.1:0-809 GCF_000164805.1 Carlito syrichta | reverse complement strand
GGGGTTTTCGTGGTAGCTGTTCAAATAAACTTTAACCAATGAATATCAGAAAGGAATAACTCACAAGGGAAAAGTAAGGCATGGAGGGAGAGAGGCTCAAAGGTTTGGGGGCAGTGTGGAATCTGAGCTTCCTGGTAGAAAGATTTGGCTCCAAACAATAGAAAGATTTCTGAAAGAACCAGAGATCTTTGTGGTTGCTGTATTGCTGTTCATTAAGATTTGCTGCACCCCACCAGAACCACTCCTTCCCTCTTGAAGTCAGACATGCTCAGGTGACTTGTTCTGGCCAGTGACAGACATCACTTTCTGGTGGAGACTAAGACCACTGTGAGTTTTGCCATGCTCTTTCCCTCCCTGCCCACCAAGGCACCTGCAATTCTCGAGCAACTCCTCTGGCAACCTGTGTCCCTGAGTGAGAATGATGACAACTCAAGTGGAGAGCTATCCATCAAGTGAGGGACTTGGAGTATTTAACTAAAAAAATGATTTATCTGCTGAGAATTTAGGGGCGTTTGTTTTCATATCTGACCTAGCCTCTCCTAATCTTGTCCATAGAGTTCCTACCTGATTTGCTCACAATAGTGAAATCCCCAGGGTGTTCAAGCAGGACTGAATGAAACTGGTCCATGAAAGAGAAGAGAAAGTCTGCATTAGGAATAGAGATACTCTAAGGTCACTTCCAAATCTAATGATTCTATGCCAGCGGGGAGTTTTATTTATCTCTCCTACTTCATGATCTGTTTATCATGGTGGCACCAAAGTTATTTTAAAGGAAGAGTAAATTGTAGAAGGGGAAAAAAGTCTTTTAG
>NW_007141890.1:0-827 GCF_000164805.1 Carlito syrichta | reverse complement strand
GGTTTGGGGGCAGTGTGGAATCTGAGCTTCCTGGTAGAAAGATTTGGCTCCAAACAATAGAAAGAATTCTGAAAGAACCAGAGATCTTTGTGGTTGCTGTATTGCTGTTCATTAAGATTTGCTGCACCCCACCAGAACCACTCCTTCCCTCTTGAAGTCAGACATGCTCAGGTGACTTGTTCTGGCCAGTGACAGACATCACTTTCTGGTGGAGACTAAGACCACTGTGAGTTTTGCCATGCTCTTTCCCTCCCTGCCCACCAAGGCACCTGCAATTCTCGAGCAACTCCTCTGGCAACCTGTGTCCCTGAGTGAGAATGATGACAACTCAAGTGGAGAGCTATCCATCAAGTGAGGGACTTGGAGTATTTAACTAAAAAAATGATTTATCTGCTGAGAATTTAGGGGCGTTTGTTTTCATATCTGACCTAGCCTCTCCTAATCTTGTCCATAGAGTTCCTACCTGATTTGCTCACAATAGTGAAATCCCCAGGGTGTTCAAGCAGGACTGAATGAAACTGGTCCATGAAAGAGAAGAGAAAGTCTGCATTAGGAATAGAGATACTCTAAGGTCACTTCCAAATCTAATGATTCTATGCCAGCGGGGAGTTTTATTTATCTCTCCTACTTCATGATCTGTTTATCATGGTGGCACCAAAGTTATTTTAAAGGAAGAGTAAATTGTAGAAGGGGAAAAAAGTCTTTTAGATCATTTAGAATCCTCCTCTGGTCTCAGAATAGGAATGAGCCCAGATATTATTACACCACCCAGATATATAATTGTCTGGAGAAACCACAGAATTTAATCAGAGATGACACCAGGAAAA
>NW_007141889.1:0-776 GCF_000164805.1 Carlito syrichta | reverse complement strand
CCACCTGACTTAACTAGCAGACATAACTAGCTATCTAGCTGAAAGAACTATCTGTCTTATGTAGCTTGCTTCCTAGATAGCCAACTGACTTAACTAGTTGAAATAACTAGCTAGCAAGATGGATATCCAGCTGACATAATTAGCTTTCTAACTAGCTAACCAGCTGGATAGCCAACTGACTTAATGAGTCGACTTAACTAGCTAGGCAGCTGGATGCCAGTTGACTTGACCAGCTGAATTAACCAGCTAGTCGGCAGGCTAGCCAGCTGACTTAACTATCTGGCTATCTGTCTAGCCAGCTGTCTATCCATATGACTTACCTAGTTGACTTAAGCTAGCAAACTGGCTAGCCAGCTGATTTAACTAGCTAGCTAACTACCTAGCCAGCGGGCTAGTCAGCTGACTTAACTAGGTGAATTGAACAGCTAGTTTGCTTGCTAGCAAGCTGAATTATCTACCTACCTACCTACCTAGTCAGCTGGCTAGGCAGCTGACTAAACTAGCTGATTTAACCAGCTAGCCAGTTGGCTAGTCAGCTGACTTAACTCACTGACATCACTAGCTAGCCAGGTAGCTATCTAGCTGACTTAACTAGCTAGGTACCTACCTTGTCAGGTGGCTAGCCAGTTCTCTTAACTAGCTGAATTAACCAGTACCCAGCTGGCTAATCAACAGACTAAACTAGCTCACTAACTAGCAAGCCAGCTACCTAGCCTGCTGACTTAACTAGCTGTCTTAACCAGCTAGCTACCTAGCTAGCCAGCTGACTTAAATAG
>NW_007141888.1:0-1885 GCF_000164805.1 Carlito syrichta | reverse complement strand
GATGGGAGTTATGTGTATGAAAAGGTTTGGGGGACAAATTTAGGAATTACTGAATTTAACAAAACCCAACAGCTATCCTTAATACAGGCCTTCTCAGAGCCTTTAATATACGAAGAGGGTGATGTAGTAGGCAGTGCTTCTAAGTTATACTACACAGCAACTGACAGACTATTGGCATTCTTTGAAGCAGGATTTGGAAGCACTATTAGAACTTAATTACACATGGACGAGTATGTCTTTGACAGCACTAAATGGGTCAGAAATATGACACATGCATCTAGAAGAAAAGGAAACCAAGCAAGAGTATCAGTGCTGATTTCTCACTCTTCAAGGAGAAAATACTCAGCTTTTGTATGTCCAACTCATTCTTTAAAAAGAAACAATTCAAAAGAGAAAAGCAAAAGCAGATCGCATCAGATTCTCATGGCTTATGGAAAGTAATCCTTAGGACTACACAGCTTCATTCATTCCAACTAAGCAACTTAAAAAAATCTCAATTTTATTCTCCTCAACAAACTTAACCACTAGGTGGGAGTATTGTGCATGTAAGACTGCCCCAGGTTTGGACTCAAATACATATCCCACCATAAATTAATAAAGCATCATTGTGCTTTATATGTTAGTTTTTTGAAATTATAACAGCATGACTCTGTACTTTGGAACCAGCATTCATACCAAATTTACTCATAAAGCGACACCTTTTCTTTAATTATAAAAAAGAGTAAGATGGCCCTGTCTTATTAATTAGAAAATATTCTTCTAAGTCCTTTAAAACAAATCAAACATAAAAGCTAACATTCTATTCACCCCTACTTCGCAGATGCTATTAATCTCTTCAGCTTCCCTTCTCTCCTTTTTCACATCTCTCCGAATCATCACCTATTCTCTTCCCTTTTCCTTCTGTTTCAGAAGAATCCCTTCTGAGTGTCAAGGATAACCTCATTACTGGACTCTTGATCTCTTGTACTCCCATTTTGTTCCATTTATCACCTGCTCTCTTCCTGGAGCCACTGGAAGGAAAGAGATTGAAACAACCCCTACTTTTACAAACAAAATTTTCCCTTGCTCTGGCTGCTTTCTCCTTTCCCAAAACTAACATCTCATTTCTCTTCCACCTTTCCTCACCAGACTCATTTAATTTGCAGCATCTACTTTGTTGCTATCTTCATTGACTACTGATTCCTTAATATCTTGCAATTTTTTTTTTTTTTTTTAATTAATCAGTATTTTTATTATAGTTTTGTGGGGTACAGTTAAGGATTAGGTGTACAATTACGTTTCATTCAAACACCCTGTTGATAAGAGGTGTTTTCCCAGCCCCAGACAGATATTTGCTACTGTTAATCCCCTCCCCCTCCCCCCCTAGTTTCCCAGTACCGTCAGTCATTTTGTTATAGTATTACACTGGATGTTCAAGGTCCATTATATGAGTGAGAACATGTGATATTCTGATCTTTGTTTCTGTGTGAGGTCACTCAGTATTATAGACTCTAGTTCCATCCAGGTTGCTGCAAAATTCATGATTTTGTTCTTTTTTATGGCTGCGTAGTATTCCATCGTGTATATGTACCACATTTTTTTAATCCAGTCCTCTTTTGATGGGCAGCATGGTTGTTTCCAGGTTCTTGCTATTGTGAACAATGCTGCGATAAACATACGTGTGCAGGTATCTTTTTTATAGAGTGATTTGTGTTCTTCAGGGTATATTCCCAGTAGGGGGATTGCAGGATCATATGGAAGGTCAATTTTTAGAGCTTTTAGGAATCGCCACACTGCTTTCCACAGAGGTTGCACTAGTTTACACTCCCACCAGCAGTGTAGAAGTGTTCCCTTTTCACCACACCCTCTCCAGCAGCTGTTATTTATTGAGTTGTTGATAATTGCC
>NW_007141887.1:0-766 GCF_000164805.1 Carlito syrichta | reverse complement strand
CAGTACCGTCAGTCATTTTGTTATAGTATTACACTGGATGTTCAAGGTCCATTATATGAGTGAGAACATGTGATATTCTGATCTTTGTTTCTGTGTGAGGTCACTCAGTATTATAGACTCTAGTTCCATCCAGGTTGCTGCAAAATTCATGATTTTGTTCTTTTTTATGGCTGCGTAGTATTCCATCGTGTATATGTACCACATTTTTTTAATCCAGTCCTCTTTTGATGGGCAGCATGGTTGTTTCCAGGTTCTTGCTATTGTGAACAATGCTGCGATAAACATACGTGTGCAGGTATCTTTTTTATAGAGTGATTTGTGTTCTTCAGGGTATATTCCCAGTAGGGGGATTGCAGGATCATATGGAAGGTCAATTTTTAGAGCTTTTAGGAATCGCCACACTGCTTTCCACAGAGGTTGCACTAGTTTACACTCCCACCAGCAGTGTAGAAGTGTTCCCTTTTCACCACACCCTCTCCAGCAGCTGTTATTTATTGAGTTGGTGATAATTGCCATTCTGACTGGAGTTAGCTAAAATTCTCAACAAAAATGTTTTAAAAATGTGTTATACACCTGTGTTGGTAAAAACATGGATACAATCTAGGCTGGATTTATTGTTATATATTCAATATTATTATAGTCCTTTTTTCTTCTGGTTTTAAAATAAGTTAAAATTAAAACATTTTCCAGTATCTCCTATAAATATTGGGAGTCATCAGCACTGGGTTTCTTGTACCTAGTGGGTCAGTCAGTGGGAGTTTGCCTT
>NW_007141886.1:0-790 GCF_000164805.1 Carlito syrichta | reverse complement strand
TTCGGCTCAGGCAATCCACTCATCTCAGCCTCCCAAAGGTGCGGGATTACAGGCTGAGCCACCGAGCCCGGCTTCTGCTGGCTTTTTAATTTTAGACTCCATAGCCTCCAGTACTGTAAGAAATAATTTAAATACATTTCTGTTGTTTATAAGCCACTCAATCGATGGTATTTTATTATAACAGCCTGAAGGAACTAAGACAGAGGTGTTTCCTATTCTATTTTTTGGGTGAGTTTAAGAAAGATTGGTATCATTTATTTGAATGTTTGATAGACCACTTGTGAAGCCATGTGGTCCTGGGCATTTCTTTGTTGAGAATTTTTTCTTTTACTACTTCAGTCTCCTTATTTGTTATTTAAGCTACCTGTAAGTATTTAAAGTCTTTTGAATCCAATATGAGTATAACAATCCTTGCTTTCTCTGGTTACCATTTGCATAGAATATCTTTTTCTATCCATTTACTTTTAGCCTATGTGTACCCTTAATTCTAAAATGAGTATCTTGTAGACAACATATAGTTGGATCTTAGTATTTTTTTCTTTTTAAAATCATTTAGCCACCTATGCCTTTTGATTTGAGAATTTAATTTATATACAGTTAATTATTTATAAGCAGTTATTTACTTTTGCCTGTTTGTTAGCTGTTTTGACTTGTAATTATTTGGTTCCTCCTTTTATCTCTGTCTTAATTTCTGTTTCATTGTTTTGTTTGATTCATAGTGTTTGATTCCTTTTTCTTTTTCTTTTGTGTAACTTCCATAGCTGTTTCTTTGTGCTTACCATTAAGCTTA
>NW_007141885.1:0-747 GCF_000164805.1 Carlito syrichta | reverse complement strand
AGGGGAGATGCATCTCGAGCTCAGTCAGGCTCATCCGCTGGAAGTCAGTCTGCGGGATAGAAACATACTGCATGTAGTTTACAGACCTACACTCTAGTTGTGTTCCCTGGAAGGTCTACTGACACCTAGTGGAGAATCTTCTCGCTAAACGTGTTTTTGACCATAAATGATCAACTGCATCTTCTTCCTTTTGCAGCCAGTTAATCTTTCGAACCATTGACAGTGAGGTAACTCCCAAGTTCACCCCTGGCAGCATGCTTCACTGAGCGTCCCTGTAGGGATGGACACTGTAGTTAGACCACAAGACCTTTCTCTTCACTGGCTTGAGGTAGAGCTTTCTCAAGGAAACACAGCACTAGGGTCTCTTTTTTCCAGTGTCCGTAGACCAGTCTCGCCAGTGTCTAATCCCTCTCTCACCCCTCTCTCCAGTAGACAGCTAGTATTTGCAGTATTTTATATTTATAAATATGTGTTTATTTAAAAGGAGAACAAAAGCTTGACTCTGATTCACAGTTTTGTATGTAGCCGATTTGACATAGTCTTTTGTACTTTCCCAGCTGAAGTGAATTGTTTGAGAATGTAGCTGCCTGCGTGCGGCAGCAGACTTCCCCAGGTCCAGTTCACGGCCTCGGCCAGGCAGCTGGGAATTCTACCTGAACACAAGGAGTCCCACAGACCGGGGTCGGAAGGACATTTGACTTTTATTTTTGAATTTAATTGACATGAATGTAAAGGGGACAGCTCAGG
>NW_007141884.1:0-897 GCF_000164805.1 Carlito syrichta | reverse complement strand
TTCTTAAAACTTTTGTACATATTCTTGGGACACGCTGTATTTTCTGCTGGTGAATTTTAATTTAAACTTACAGATATGCAATCCCTAATCCAAAGTGTCCCCTACCTATTTGAAGGAAATATAAAATCACATTTCCCTTGTATTTTAAACGAATTTCTATTTTTCAAAGTGTATTTCCACTGAATCCCCGAGGATTTGCTCTACTTAAGACATAATGTTGTACTCTGTAACAATGTCTCAGATTAATCTGATACTTTTAATCAACAAGCCTTGAAAATCATGCACACACACAAAAAGAGACCATTGGGAGCGCTAGGTTTACAAACCAAAATAACATGGAGATTTACAAAGAAGAATTTGAGCTCCTCATTTTTACAAAAATTTAGATAATTGAAAATTCTAGAAAACTGACTTTGATGCCCGTGAAACAATGTTCAAATCCTGAGAGACAAACGGCTGAAAGGCCGGAAAATCATATGAAAAACATCCAGATGTGTCTAAACCAAAGAAATTGATGAAATATTATTAGCTTGTGATATGACCAAATTCAAACAAGTCTCTGTGACCACAGAAATAAAAGACTACATCGTGGGGAACCCCCTCAGGGACCTCCCACTGTGGGAGCTTTTCTGTCCTCTCAATAACTTCTGCTTGAAAACAAAAAGACTACATTGCAAAGTGGATTCTTGAATGGCCACTTACCCCTCGAGACGTTTTTGGATAGGTGTGAATACCTTGCTTCCTTCAATTCTTGGGAATGAAATCCACCATGTTGTCTGCTTTTGTCAGAGAACAGTACATAAATCCTTGATACTGAAAGCTAGCTCAGTAGTCAAGGTCACGGCGATTATGATGTCAAAGTTCTGAAGGCTGATGTCATGAATGGCAATCTGACAT
>NW_007141883.1:0-796 GCF_000164805.1 Carlito syrichta | reverse complement strand
CAGCCTTGCAGCCTTGAAAAGAATTCAGAAGAGCCCCTGCACCTGAGGCAGACCCACACCTACTGAAGAAGTACCCCTGAATATGAAAACTCTGCACCTTGTGAAGTGTCCCTGCACCTGAGAGAGAACCCCAGTGCCTGATGAAGAGACCCTGCATCGAAGACAGAACCTTGTCCCTTAGGGAAAGTCCCCACACTTGAGGAAGACTGCCTGCACCAGAGAGAGAACTCCTGCAACTAAGGGAGAACCTCTGAACATAGAAGATGTCTTGCAACTGAAGGAGAGCCTCTGCTCCTAAGGGATAGCTCCCACACTTGATGAAGAGCTCCTGCACCAAAGGAAGAGTCCTACACCTCAAGAAGAGCCTCTGATGCTGAGTGAGAGTCCAGTACTGGAGGAAGAGGCCCTGAACCTAAGAAAGAGCCCCTGCACCTGAGAAAGAATTCAGCACCTGAGGAAGAGCCCCTATACCTGATGGAGAACCCCTGCACTGGGAGAGTCCTTTCTCCTGAGAGGGTGCCCTGTATCTGAGGAAGTCCTCCTGAACATGAGGGAGACTCTCTTCACCTGAGAGAGTGCCTTTCCATCTAATGGAGAACTCTGCAGCCTATGAAGAGTTCCTGTATCAGGGAGAGAGACTTGCCCTTGAGAAACAGGCATGCATCAGAGGGAGAGCCCTGTAGCAGATACAGCCCTGCACCTGAGGCAGAGCCCACCACCTAATGAAGAGCAAGAGCCTCACCCCTGAAGGAGAGCCCTGCACCTGAAAAGACTCCTGTACCCGAGGGAAAGCCTA
>NW_007141882.1:0-762 GCF_000164805.1 Carlito syrichta | reverse complement strand
GCGGAAGCTTTGCACCTGAAGTACTGCCCCTGCACATCATGGAGTGTCCCTGTATCTGAGAAGGAGACATACACCCAAAAAGATTCACGCACCTGAGACAGAACCCTTCAAGTGAGGAAGAGCCCAGAACCTGATGAAGGTGGCCTACACCTAGGGAAGAGCCCTGTGCCTGAAAAAGAGTGCCTGCAACTGAAGGAGAGCCCCTGCCCATGAGGAGTCCGGCACACAATGATCAGCCCCTACAGCTGGGAAAGAACTCTATTCCTAATGAAGAGTCCCTGAACTGCAAAAGTCCTTCACATGGGGTAGAGCCCTGCACTAAAGAAATGCCCCAGCATAAGAATGAGACTCCCGCCACCTGAGAGAGCCCCCCCATATAAGGAAGAACCAGGGACCTTAGGAAGAATTCTGAACATGAGGGAGAGTCTCTCACCTGAAGGAGAACCAAGCCCCAGAGTGAGAATTCTGCACCTAGGGAAGAGCCCCAGCACCTGCTGGAGAGCCCCACATGAAAGAAAGAGCCTTGCACCTAAGGGAGAGTCCATAAATTTGAGGAGTGTCCCTGCACTTAAGAGAGACCTCCTGCAACTGAGAGAGAACCATGATCTGAGAAAGAGTACAAAACTTAAGGGATAGCCACTGTACCTGAGTAGAACTCAGTGTATGAGGGAGAACCCTACACCTGTGGAGATCCCTGCAACTGAAGAAGAGCCTCTGCTCAATGAAGAGGCCTAAAACCGATAGAAAACCCAGCACTAATTT
>NW_007141881.1:0-863 GCF_000164805.1 Carlito syrichta | reverse complement strand
AAAGATTCACGCACCTGAGACAGTTCCCTTCAAGTGAGGAAGAGCCCAGAACCTGATGAAGGTGGCCTACACCTAGGGAAGAGCCCTGTGCCTGAAAAAGAGTGCCTGCAACTGAAGGAGAGCCCCTGCCCATGAGGAGTCCGGCACACAATGATCAGTCCCTACAGCTGGGAAAGAACTCTATTCCTAATGAAGAGTCCCTGAACTGCAAAAGTCCTTCACATGGGGTAAAGCCCTGCACTAAAGAAATGCCCCAGCATAAGAATGAAACACCCGCCACCTGAGAGAGCCCCCCCACCCCCGCATATAAGGAAGAACCAGGGACCTTAGGAAGAATTCTGAACATGAGGGAATTCAGTCTCTCACCTGAAGGAGAACCAAGCCCCAGAGTGAGAATTCTGCACCTAGGGAAGAGCCCCAGCACCTGCTGGAAAGACCCACATGAAAGAAAGAGCCTTGCACCTAAGGGAGAGTCCATAAATTTGAGGAGTGTCCCTGCACTTAAGAGAGACTTCCTGCAACTGAGAGAGAACCATGATCTGAGAAAGAGCACAAAACTTAAGGGATAGCCACTGTACCTGAGGTAGAACTCAGTGTATGAGGGAGAACCCTACAACTGTGGGAGATCCCTGCAACTGAGAAAGAGCCCTCTGCCCAATGAAGAGGCCTAAAACTGATAGAAAACCCAGCACTCATTTGAAGAAAGAGCATCTACATCTGTAGGTGGGCCCTGCACCAGAGGAAAAGATCTTGCACATGAGGCAGAACTCCTGCACCTAAGTAATAATGCTGAAATGGAGGGAGCACGCCTGCACCTGAGAGAGAACCTGAATCTGAGGGAGAGCCAGTACCTGATGAAGAGT
>NW_007141880.1:0-760 GCF_000164805.1 Carlito syrichta | reverse complement strand
CCCTGCACTTAAGAGAGACCTCCTGCAACTGAGAGAGAACCATGATCTGAGAAAGAGCACAAAACTTAAGGGATAGCCACTGTACTTGAGGTAGAACTCAGTGTATGAGGGAGAACCCTGCACCTGTGGGAGATCCCTGCAACTGAGAAAGAGCCCTCTGCCCAATGAAGAGGCCTAAAACCGATAGAAAACCCAGCACTCATTTGAAGAAAGAAAGAGCATCTACATCTGTAGGTGGGCCCTGCACCAGATGAAAAGATCTTGCACATGAGGCAGAACTCCTGCACCTAAGTAATAATGCTGAAATGGAGGGAGCCGCCTGCACCTGAGAGAGAACCTGAATCTGAGGGAGAGCCAGTACCTGATGAAGAGTCTCTGCACCTGATGAAGAATCCCATTACCTAAGTGAGAGCTCCTTTAACTGAGGGAGGAAGAACCCCTGCATTTAAGGGAGAGCCTGTACCTGCTTTACAGCTCCTGCACTTGAGAGAGAGCTCCAGCACCTTGTCGAGAGGGCCCTGCACTTGGAAGATGCCCTGCACCTGGGGGAAAGCCCTGCCACTGCGGGAGTGCCCCCACACCTGAAAGTCAGTGCACGTAAGGGAGAACTCTGCACATGAGTGAGACTCCCTGCTCCTGAAGGAAAGTCCAGCTCCTGATGAAGAGATCATGTACATGACAGATCACACACCTGAATATGAATGCTCATCCCAAGAAAGAGACCTACACCTGAGAAAAAGCCCCTGCCCCTGAGAAAAAA
>NW_007141879.1:0-735 GCF_000164805.1 Carlito syrichta | reverse complement strand
TGAGAGAGAACCATGATCTGAGAAAGAGTACAAAACTTAAGGGATAGCCACTGTACCTGAGGTAGAACTCAGTGTATGAGGGAGAACCCTACACCTGTGGGAGATCCCTGCAACTGAGAAAGAGCCCTCTGCCCAATGAAGAGGCCTAAAACCGATAGAAAACCCAGCACTAACTTGAAGAAAGAAAGAGCATCTACATCTGTTGTGGGCCCTGCACCAGATGAAAAGATCTTGCACATGAGGCAGAACTCCTGCACCTAAGTAATAATGCTGAAATGGAGGGAGCATGCCTGCACCTGAGAGAAAACCTGAATCTGAGGGAGAGCCAGTACCTGATGAAGAGTCTCTGCACCTGATGAAGAATCTCATTACCTAAGTGAGAGCTCCTTTAACTGAGGGAGGAAGAACCCCTGCATTTAAGGGAGAGCCTGTACCTGCTTTACAGCTCCTGCACTTGAGAGAGACCTCCAGCACCTTAACGAGAGGGCCCTGCACTTGGAAGATGCCCTGCCCCTGGGGGAAAGCCCCTGCCACTGAGGGAGTGCCCCCACACCTGAAAGTCAGTGCACGTAAGGGAGAATTCTGCACATGAGTGAGACTCCCTGCTCCTGAAGGAAAGTCCAGCTCCTGATGAAGAGATCATGTACATGACAGATCATACACCTGAATATGAATGCTCATCCCAGGAAAGAGACCTACACCTGAGAAAAGCCCCTGCCCCTGAGAAAAAAATGC
>NW_007141878.1:0-864 GCF_000164805.1 Carlito syrichta | reverse complement strand
TCCTACCACTGGGGAGAGGAGAACCTATTCAGTAAATGGTACTGGGGAAACTGGCTGACCACATGCAGAAGACTGAAACAGGACCCCTATCTATCCCCATACACAAACATTAACTACAAATGGACCAGAGACCTAAATGTAAAACCTCAAACCATAAGAACCTTAGAAAATGAAGGACATACCCTCATGGAAATCGGAATTGGCATCCAATTCCTGAACAAAACTGGAAAACCAGAGGCCATAAGGGTTAAGATAGACAAGTGGGACCTCATTAAACTGACAAGCTTCTGCAAAGTCAAAGAAACCATCAAGAGATCAGGGAGACAGCCTACAGACTGGAAAAAGTATTTGCCAACACCAGGTCTGACAAAGGCTTAACATCTTGGATCTACAAGGAACTCAAACATGCTGAAAAGAAAAAAAACAAACAACTCCATTATAAAATGGGCAAAAGATATGAACAGACATTAACACATTTTTGTCATTAAAAACAAGTTTATATGAGCACTCTTATACAAAAGTTTTGTACATGTGCCATATTTCTTTCAAACACATTTATGGAAATAAGATTGGATACCACTAACTTTCCCTTCAAAGTCTATCGTATTACTTCCCCAATCAGTTCATAATAATGATACTAATGCTGGTGATAGCTGTTTTATTTTTTGAGGGCTTCTTATGTGCCAGGCACTGTATTATTCACTCATGCAATATCTTCTTTGAGCCTCTCATCAACCCAGTGTGGTAAATTCTAAAGTGATCTCCATTTTAGAGCTGAGGGTTGGAGGCACAAGGCATGCAAGGTACTTGTTTAAAGTTACTAAGTCAATACCCTACCTAAGCATTCTGAGTCCATCCCGTTTT
>NW_007141877.1:0-843 GCF_000164805.1 Carlito syrichta | reverse complement strand
AAAAGGTTGAACCTGAGGGACAGCCCTACACCTGCAGGACAGCCCCCACACCTGAGAGAGACTCCAGCACCTGATGAAGAGACCCTGCAGCCAGAGAAGAGCCCTGCACCTGAAAAAGTACCCCTGCACATGAAGGAGAGACCAACCACGTGAGGGAACCACCCTGAATCTGAGGCAGAGCACTCACCTTATGAAGAGTGCCTACACCTGAGGCAGAGCCTCTGAAGTTGAGGAAGATCCCAGTACCTGATGAAGAGCACCTGCCCCTATAGGAAAGTTACTGCACTTCATTTAGAGCCATTGCTCATGAGGGAGACCCAGTTCTTGAGTCTTACTAATTTTAAAAAATTAGTAAGGCCTGGTGGCACATGCCTATAATTCCAGCTACTCAGGAGGCTAAGGCAGGGAAATCACTTGAGCCTGGACATTTGGGGCTGCAGTGAGCTGTGATCCAGCTATTATTTTTATACCTTCATAAAGTTGAAACATTTAAGTTGAGCCCTCCCACCAAGTCAGGGATTGTCTGTAATTCATTTCTACTAACCAACGTCCTCACTTACTTGAAGGACACAATCAGAGACAAGTGTTCAATCAGTACATCTCTGACTTACAAAAGCCATCTTTAGAAAAGTCAGTCAGCAACACCAGTAAGAAAGGAGGAGAAGAAAACAACTCTGTTGCGGTTTTTAGACAATAAAAAGATAAAGAAAACTGAAGGGTCTATTTCCACAGAAAGTTAAGACATGAGCAATTCAGACAGTCCTGCACTTAATTGGGAACTTGAATTTAGTCTGCACTGACACCAGCAGCTACCTCCCAAGGCAAAAACAAACAAACAAAAAA
>NW_007141876.1:0-816 GCF_000164805.1 Carlito syrichta | reverse complement strand
GTGCCTACACCTGAGGCAGAGCCTCTGAAGTTAAGGAAGATCCCAGAAACTGAAGAAGAGCACCTGCCCCTATAGGAAAGTTACTGCACTTCATTTAGAGCCATTGCTCATGAGGGAGACCCAGTTCTTGAGTCTTACTAATTTTTAAAAATTAGTAAGGCCTGGTGGCACATGCCTATAATTCCAGCTACTCAGGAGGCTAAGGCAGGGGAATCACTTGAGCCTGGACATTTGGGGCTGCAGTGAGCTGTGATCCAGCTATTATTTTTATACCTTCATAAAGTTGAAACATTTAAGTCGAGCCCTCCCACCAAGTCAGGGATTGTCTGTAATTCATTTCTACTAACCAACGTCCTCACTTACTTGAAGGACACAATCAGAGACAAGTGTTCAATCAGTACATCTCTGACTTACAAAAGCCATCTTTAGAAAAGCCAGTCAGCAACACCAGTAAGAAAGGAGGAGAAGAAAACAACTCTGTTGCGGTTTTTAGACAATAAAAAGATAAAGAAAACGAAAGGGTCTATTTCCACAGAAAGTTAAGACATGAGCAATTCAGACAGTCCTGCACTTAATTGGGAAACTTGAATTTAGTCTTCACTGACACCAGCAGCTACCTCCCAAAGCAAAAACAAACGAACAAAAAAACCTGATACTGTAATCATACAAAATGGTTTTGAAAAGAAAAAAAATACAAACTTAAACTCTGATTTAATTCTACTAACAATCACTTCTGAGCCTGTCTCCCAAAGGAGTCTTAGTTCCTGCCTCACCTTAAACACACTCCTTGAGTATCTCTAAAGGGAATGTTACCTA
>NW_007141875.1:0-799 GCF_000164805.1 Carlito syrichta | reverse complement strand
CTTACTAATTTTTAAAAATTAGTAAGGCCTGGTGGCACATGCCTATAATTCCAGCTACTCAGGAGGCTAAGGCAGGGGAATCACTTGAGCCTGGACATTTGGGGCTGCAGTGAGCTGTGATCCAGCTATTATTTTTATACCTTCATAAAGTTGAAACATTTAAGTTGAGCCCTCCCACCAAGTCAGAGATTGTCTGTAATTCATTTCTACTAACCAACGTCCTCACTTACTTGAAGGACACAATCAGAGACAAGTGTTCAATCAGTACATCTCTGACTTACAAAATCCATCTTTAGAAAAGCCAGTCAGCAACACCAGTAAGAAAGGAGGAGAAGAAAACAACTCTGTTGCGGTTTTTAGACAATAAAAAGATAAAGAAAACTGAAGGGTCTATTTCCACAGAAAGTTAAGACATGAGCAATTCAGACAGTCCTGCACTTAATTGGGAAACTTGAATTTAGTCTTCACTGACACCAGCAGCTACCTCCCAAGGCAAAAACAAACGAACAAAAAAACCTGATACTGTAATTATACAAAATGGTTTTGAAAAGAAAAAAAATACAAACTTAAACTCTGATTTAATTCTACTAACAATCACTTCTGAGCCTGTCTCCCAAAGGAGTCTTAGTTCCTGCCTCACCTTAAACACACTCCTTGAGTATCTCTAAAGGGAATGTTACCTAATGGGAGAATGCAAGAATCCTATTCATTAGCTCTCTAAGATTCTGCTTCTGTCCCAAGTAAGCATGTTTTACACATCCTGAGAATGCCACCCTTCATAGACAGGATAGCGGATCCC
>NW_007141874.1:0-1049 GCF_000164805.1 Carlito syrichta | reverse complement strand
GGGCTGCAGTGAGCTGTGATCCAGCTATTATTTTTATACCTTCATAAAGTTGAAACATTTAAGTTGAGCCCTCCCACCAAGTCAGGGATTGTCTGTAATTCATTTCTACTAACCAACGTCCTCACTTACTTGAAGGACACAATCAGAGACAAGTGTTCAATCAGTACATCTCTGACTTACAAAAGCCATCTTTAGAAAAGCCAGTCAGTAACACCAGTAAGAAAGGAGGAGAAGAAAACAACTCTGTTGCGGTTTTTAGACAATAAAAAGATAAAGAAAACTGAAGGGTCTATTTCCACAGAAAGTTAAGACATGAGCAATTCAGACAGTCCTGCACTTAATTGGGAAACTTGAATTTAGTCTGCAGTGACACCAGCAGCTACCTCCCAAGGCAAAAACAAACAAACAAAAAAACCTGATACTGTAATTATACAAAATGGTTTTGAAAAGAAAAAAAATACAAACTTAAACTCTGATTTAATTCTACTAACAATCACTTCTGAGCCTGTCTCCCAAAGGAGTCTTAGTTCCTGCCTCACCTTAAACACACTCCTTGAGTATCTCTAAAGGGAATGTTACCTAATGGGAGAATGCAAGAATCCTATTCATTAGCTCTCTAAGATTCTGCTTCTGTCCCAAGTAAGCATGTTTTACACATCCTGAGAATGCCACCCTTCATAGACAGGATAGCGGATCCCCTATTATTAAGACACACAACTCATGTATTGGTGATAACTGGGTTTGGAATGATCCTGAATGCCTTAGGCTAAATACAAAACCCAAAGGGCACTCCCATAAGGCACTCCCATCAGCACTCCTATCAGTAGTCTTGGAGCCTTGGCGATCACCCCTCCGAGCTCCTTGGCCTGAAATGCTGGCAGCTCTTGCTGAAGGAAAGAGGGATGGGACCAACCTGCACATCCATGCTTCCAGGCCTCAATTCTTCTACGAGCTATTCTGTGATGCCTCTCAGCAACCCTGAGCCAATTCCTCACCCTCTAGTTCTCCCGAGCTAGCATGGCTTCCCCAAGCCTTCAAGGGCACCGTAA
>NW_007141873.1:0-743 GCF_000164805.1 Carlito syrichta | reverse complement strand
TGGCCGCTTCCGGCCACCGCAGCCTCAACCTGCTGGGCTCTGGCGATCCTTCCGCCTCAGCCTTCCAAGTAGCCGGAATTACAGGCGCGCGCTACCACGCCCAGCTGATTTTTTGATTTATTGTAGAGATGAGGTCTCGCTGCCCAGGCGGGTCTCGAACCCGCGGGCTCAGGCAATCCACTCACCTCAGCCTCCCAAAGGCGCGGGATTACAGGCTGAGCCACCGAGCCCGGCTTATATATATATTTTTTATATTCAAGGGGCACATGTGTCAGCTTGTTACACAGGCATATTGCACAATGGTGAGGTTTAGGGTTCTATTGAACCTGTTGCCCAAGTGGTAAGCATGGGACTCCGTGGGCAGTGTTTAAACTTTTACACCCCTTCAAGCCTTCCCTCTTTAGAAATCCCGTACTATGGGAATATCTTGATAAATCAAAATGCAAAAATGCATTGGAAATCCAGCAGTGTAAGTTTTAAATTCAACCTCTGTGATTACATCAACATATGATCTTGATTAAGACTTTTGGGTCACAATTTTCCTATATGTATAATGAGAGAGTAGAAATAGATAATCTTTAAAGTAATTTTCAACTCTATGACTTGTATCTTCAAAGACTTAAATAATGAAGTTTTCTTTAACAAGAATGTTTTTCAGAAGAAAACTTTCTCTGTATAAACCTTCTTGAAACAGTGTAATCATATTTCACTTTTTCACAGTTCTATCACACTACAAATATTTT
>NW_007141872.1:0-972 GCF_000164805.1 Carlito syrichta | reverse complement strand
TCCAGAGTTCAAAGGCTGTGCATTTACTGTAGTAAATGAGTGCGTGGGAGATGTTGATCTCACAGATGAAACGAAATTTTCCCATAATTGTATACAGAAAGGAGTCATTTGGTTTTAGAAATCTAGAAATATTTATAAGTAACCATTTTGGTTTTTAGATTTTCATACAAACTTTAAGTCAGAATTTTTTTTTTTTTTGAGTTGGAGTCTCAATCTGTTACCCAGACTGGAGTGCAGTGGCCGCTCCCGGCCACTGCAGCCTTGACCTGCTGGGCTCCGGCGATTCTTCCACCTCAGCCTTCCAAGTAGCCAGAATTACAGGCATGCTCTACCACACTCGGCTGATTTTTTTATTTATTGTAGAGATGAGGTCCTACTGCCCAGGTGGGTCTCGAACCCGCGGGCTCAGGCAATCCACTCACCTCAGCCTCCCAAAGGTGTGGGATTACAGGCTGAGCCACCGAGCCCAGCTCAGAAATCTTTATACTGAATCTTCCTGAGCGCCTTGGTAATTAAATCTCATTTGGAAATTTTTTTTTTTTTTTTTGAATTGGAGTCTCACTCAGTCGCCACAATTACGAGTGCAGTGGCTGCTCTTGGCCACTGCAGCCTCGACCTGCTGGGCTCTGGTGATCCTTTGGTCTCAGCCTTCCAAGTAGCTTGAACTACAGGCGTGCGCTACCATGCCCAACTAATTTTTGATTTATTGTAGAGATGAGGTCTTGCCAAGTTGCCCAGGTGGGTCTGAAACCCACGGGCTCAGGCAATCCACTCAACTCAGCCTCCCAAAGCATGAGATTATAGGCTGAACCACCGAGCCTGGCTTGGAGATTTTTTTAACATGCTCTGGAGAAATGAGATATATAAGGGAGTACAAAAAACTCTGAAATTATTTTTTGGAGGGCGGGCGCCTTGTAGTACAGGATATTCTCGCTAGGTAATTGCTCTAGGAACACATTGGCATCAGTGTAG
>NW_007141871.1:0-818 GCF_000164805.1 Carlito syrichta | reverse complement strand
ATCCACTCACCTCAGCCTCCCAAAGGTGTGGGATTACAGGCTGAGCCACCGAGCCCAGCTCAGAAATCTTTATACTGAATCTTCCTGAGCGCTTTGGTAATTAAATCTCATTTGGAAATTTTTTTTTTTTTTTTGAATTGGAGTCTCACTCAGTCGCCACAATTAGGAGTGCAGTGGCTGCTCTTGGCCACTGCAGCCTCGACCTGCTGGGCTCTGGTGATCCTTTGGTCTCAGCCTTCCAAGTAGCTTGAACTACAGGCGTGCGCTACCATGCCCAACTAATTTTTGATTTATTGTAGAGATGAGGTCTTGCCAAGTTGCCCAGGTGGGTCTCAAACCCACGGGCTCAGGCAATCCACTCAACTCAGCCTCCCAAAGCATGAGATTATAGGCTGAACCACCGAGCCCGGCTTGGAGATTTTTTTAACATGCTCTGGAGAATGAGATGTATAAGGGAGTACAAAAAACTCTGAAATTATTTTTTGGAGGGCGGGCGCCTTGTAGTACAGGCTATTCTCGCTAGGTAAGTGCTCTAGGAACACATTGGCATCAGTGTACCAGCTAGCATTGCTGTGAGAGGCTGAATTTGGCTTTTGTGAGTGTTTTTTTTTTTTTGGTGGGGGGAATTCCTTCAACACATTTACCCATCTCCTGATGGGTGATTTACGAGTACACCTTCCTGCACTGCACTGAGTGTTCAGCAGTTTTGTTTTGTTTTTTACCCAAAATGACCCTTATTCCAATTCTCTCTGTTCACCCAATCTTGCCCTGAGTGATTTTCTTGTTTCCCCCAATGAAAAAGTCCTCAAAAGGAAACG
>NW_007141870.1:0-696 GCF_000164805.1 Carlito syrichta | reverse complement strand
CTGATTCCCGAGCCTGGCCTCGATCCTTGGTCAAAAATGAACCAGAATTCGTGGAGCAGCTGCCCACACCTGAAATTCTGGTGCTCTAGGATTCAGAGGTAGGAGGATGGCTGGAGTCCAGGAAATCAAGACCAGCCTGGGCCACACAAGGTGACCCAATCTCTGTACCCAAACAGGGTGTCTGGGGTCGAGGTGCCCATCATCCTGGCCACTCTGGAGGTTGAGGTGGGGGGATTGCTGGAGCCCACAATGTCAAGGCTGGCAGTGAATGATGGTAGTTTTCTCGGTCCCAGCCTGGGCCACAGAGCTAGACCCTGTCTCCAAAAACATCAGAATCGTACACAGATTCTCAACCGCAAGTGGTGTGTTCACAGGGCTACTTTTTTAGAGTCAGGAAAAATGGGACTGTGGGCAAATAAATGACCCCGTGTAAGGGATTTGTCCCTGACCTTTCTTTCAGAAGGTCCTCATTGCCAAGTCAGAGGGTCGGCCTGCCTGAGGCACATTTCTCATCTTGGAGAAGAGAGCCAACAGAAACCTGGCTGATGAAGCTCAGGAACTCCTGCACCAAAGTGGGGTCAGCCATTTGGGGAGATTGGGGCTCTAGGGTGTTGAGTTGGGGGACCACATGTAGGGGAGCTGGGCAGGGAAGGATTGAGGACAGAAGATTTTCCAGAAATTGATCTTTCTTTCTTT
>NW_007141869.1:0-852 GCF_000164805.1 Carlito syrichta | reverse complement strand
CCTGGAATCTCAGCGCTCTGTGAGCTGAAGCAAGAGAATGACTGGATCCCAGGATCCCAAGGCCCACTGGAAGATGCAGGGAGAACACGTCTCCGCAACCATACAAACAGGTTGTCTGCGGTTGAGGTGCCCGTCGTTCCACCCACTCTGGAGGCCGAGGTGGGAATATCACCAGATCCCGCGATTTTGAGGCTGGCCATGAACGACAGCCATGTCCCAAGGGCCCAGCTTGGGACTCAGACCCAAGCCCTGTCACCAAAATCTTCAGAATCATACACAGATTCTCATCTGCGTTTGGTGTGTTCACAGGTCGACTGGCTTTACAGCCAGGAAAAATGGGATTGGGGAGGAAGAAATGTCTCTGGGTGAAGGATGTGTCCCTGGTCTTTCTTGGTGGAAGGTCCTCATTGCAGAGTCAGAGAGTCGGCCTGTCTGGGGAACATTTCTCACCTCAGAGAGGAGAGCAGGCATGTACCCGGCCAGGGAACCTCAGGAACTCCCAAACCAGAGTGTGGGTAGCCTTTGGGGGGGGTTGGGGCTGGAAGGTGCTGAGTTTCAGGGACCCTCATATTCGGGGATGTGGGAGGGGAAGGATTGAGGGAAGAAGGTTTGCAGGAGATTGGCTTTCTTTCTTTCTTTCTCTCTCTCTCTTTTTCTTTCTTTCTTTCTTTCTTTCTTTCTTTCTTTCTTTCTTTCTTTCTTTCTTTTCTTTCCTCACTGGGTTGACCAGGCTGCTCTCAAACCTCTCTACTGACCATGCTCTCAGCCTGGGCCTCCCAAACTGCTGTGATCACATGCTTTCCATTTGGTCGACATCCAGGTCTTCCTACCTGTTCTTGAACCCTGGGTTGG
>NW_007141868.1:0-693 GCF_000164805.1 Carlito syrichta | reverse complement strand
CAAAATCTTCAGAATCATACACAGATTCTCATGTGCGTTTGGTGTGTTCACAGGTCGACTGGCTTTACAGGCCAGGAAAAATGAGATCGGGGAGGAAGAAATGTCTCTGGGTGAAGGATGTGTCCCTGGTCTTTCTTGGTGGAAGGTCCTCATTGCAGAGTCAGAGGGTCGGCCTGTCTGGGGAACATTTCTCACCTCAGAGAGGAGAGCAGGCATGTACCCGGCCAGGGAACCTCAGGAACTCCCAAACCAGAGTGTGGGTAGCCTTTGGGAGGGGTTGGGGCTGGAAGGTGCTGAGTTTCAGGGACCCTCATATTCGGGGATGTGGGAGGGGAAGGATTGAGGGAAGAAGGTTTGCAGGAGATTGGCTTTCTTTCTTTCTTTCTCTCTCTCTCTTTTTCTTTCTTTCTTTCTTTCTTTCTTTCTTTCTTTCTTTCTTTCTTTCTTTCTTTTCTTTCCTCACTGGGTTGACCAGGCTGCTCTCAAACCTCTCTACTGACCATGCTCTCAGCCTGGGCCTCCCAAACTGCTGTGATCACATGCTTTCCATTTGGTCGACATCCAGGTCTTCCTACCTGTTCTTGAACCCTGGGTTGGAAGTGATCCTCCTGTGGAATCCTGCCCTCACCCAAGGTTTTATGGGTTTTGCTTGGGAACAAGGTGTGGCCCTGCTATGGTGTCCAGCCTGGTGTG
>NW_007141867.1:0-803 GCF_000164805.1 Carlito syrichta | reverse complement strand
TCTGGTGGCACATGCCTGTCGTTTCAGGAACTTGGGAGGCCACAGCAGGAGGATTGCTGGAGCCAAGCTGCTGGAGGCTGTGGTGGCCGATAGCATGTCCATGCGCTATGGCCTGGGTGATAGAGTGGGAGTCCGAATCAGAATATTAATATCCATCACAACTGCCACCACAACCACAGGCAAGGCTCAGGGGCTCAGCCTGGCAACCCGGCCCTTAAGGGCCAGGAGATGGACAACCTGAGCCTGTGGGTTAAACACTAGCCCGCAACACAAGGTGAGACCACGTCTTGGCCATAAAAAACAAATCCAAATATTAGTCGGGCATGGTGGAAGAGGTCTGTGGTTCCAGACAATCGGAAGATCACCTGAGCCTGGCAGGTGGAGTCTGCGGTGGCTTTGAGTGTGCCCCTGTGCCCCAACCTGGGTGACTGAGCTGCATTCTGACTCCAAATAATAATAACCACCACCACCACTAACCCTGCCACCCAGCATAAGGTGTCACCCTCAGGGATGGCAGAGGAAAGGGCATTTTTTGGCCTGTCATTTGCAGCATGTTTCAAAGGTGGCCACTGGGCACGTCCAACCTGCACCTTCAGCGACGTGTCCCAGAAGGCCTGCCTCAACCCTCCACACTCTTGCCCCACAGCAAAGATGTATGTGAATTCACAAAACAGATCTTCTCGAGCTAGGGTGGCCATTGGGCACAGAGTGATAAAGGTGGCCCGACCACGCCAGTCAGCAAGGGTAAAATTCACCCTATCTGCCACCTTCGGGGTGAGGGAGGGCTCTTTCCTCACCTGATT
>NW_007141866.1:0-1059 GCF_000164805.1 Carlito syrichta | reverse complement strand
GGGCTCAGGCAGTCCTCCCACCTCAGCCTCCGATCAGCCAGGAACACGTCTGACTCTATTTTGGGGAACTCTCGCTGAGATGAAGTCTGGTCATGACGCCCATGCTGCTCCCTGAATCCTGGGTTCAGGCAGCGTCCTGCCTTGGCTTCCAAGGGTGCGGGCTGATGGCCCTGAGCCACGGTGCCCAGCCTGCACTCACAAGTCCAGTTGGCAGGGGCAATGCAAAGGCATGTCTCAGGTTGGAGGCCACTGCAACCGATATAGCTGGGACCACAAGTGACACCACACGCGACTTGAACATTTGCGTTCCAGGGAGTTACAGGGTCTCGCTATGTGGCCCAGGTTGGTCCAAATTCCGGACTCCAGGTGTATCCCACCTCAGCAACGAAAAGCCAGAGTCTGATTTTGTGCTGATCCACCATCTTTCAGAAACTCTAGGCCCGAGACTCAGGTCTGCTTTCCAAGTGATATCTGTTCATGATGATCCAACTCCATACACAAATGGATGCTCTTCTTTTATTTTCTTCATCCCTTTTTTCTTTGAGTGGGAGTCTCACTCTGTCACCCAGCCTGGATGGCAGTGGCTCCCACCTGGCCACCGCAGCTTTGGCCCTCTGGGATCCGGCGAGCCTTTACCTGAACTTCTGAGGGGCCAGAAAAACAGGCACAGGCCACCACACTTTGCTCATTTAGGATGGAGGGTAAAGATGAGGTCTCGCCAAGGTGCCCAGGCAGGTCTTGTCCTGCGAGCTTATTTCAGCTGCTGGTCTCAGCCTCCCAAAGCACTGGGATGATGAGGCTTAGCCTCCGAGCCTGGCCTCAATCCTTCATCGAAAACAAAACAGAAGGCCTCGTGCGGTGGCACACACCTGGAATTCCTGCACGCTGGGAGACCGAAGTGGGAGTATGGAGGAACCCAGGAGCCCAAAACCAGCCTGGGCAATGCAGGGAGACTGCATCTCCGCACCCATCAAAACAGAGGGTCTTGGGTTGAGGTGCATGTTTTCCAGGCTACTCCAAATGCTGAGGTAGGAGGATAGCCTGAGCCCGCAATTTCAA
>NW_007141865.1:0-876 GCF_000164805.1 Carlito syrichta | reverse complement strand
CCTGAACACCCGTTGTGATGTTGTGGGTGGTGTCTTTTGTGTTGACAGAGTCTCTGTCCGCTAGGCTGGAGCATGGCAGCATGATAATGGCTCCCAGGCCCTTGACCTGAGGGCTCAGGTGGTACTCCTGCCTTGGCCCCTGAGCAGCCTAGACTCCAGGTGCTACCATGCCTGATTTGATTTTGGGGACCTCTCACTGAGATGAGGTCTGACCACGTTGCCCAGGCTGGGCTCCGAACCATGGGTTCAAGCATCCTCCTGCCCCAGCCTCCCAGGACATGCGGCTGAATGCCATGAGCCATGGTGCCCCACCTGGACTTGTATGTTTTCTCGGTGGTGGTGATGCAAAGGAATGCCCCAGTATGGAGGGCACCACATCCCATGTAGCCAGGACTGTGGACACCACCATGCACTATGCCAGTGTTTGCATACTGGGGAGCGACAAGGTCTCACTACATATCCCAGGCTGGTCTTTAACTTCCAGGCTCCAGCAGTCTACAGCCTCGGCCTCTCAGAGCCACAGCGCTATTGTCTTCTGATCTGTCATCTTTGGGGAATTTTAGGCCAAAACCCAAGGCCTCCTTCCCAAATGCTCTCTCTCTGTTCACAATGATCCCTACTCCATACACAAATGAAAACACTTCTTCTTTTTTTCTTTTTGCCTTTTTTTCTTTGAGTTGGAGTGTCACTCCATTTCCCAGCCTGAAGGTCGTTGGCTTGTTCCCGGCTACTGCAGCCTCAGCCCACCAGTTAGCAGCAAGCCTTTTCCCAACATTCTGAGGAGCCGGAAAGACAGGCATGCATCACTATGCCAGAATCATTTGGGATGAAATGTAGAGACGAGGTCTCGCCAATGTTCCCCGGTGGGTCTTGGCC
>NW_007141864.1:0-744 GCF_000164805.1 Carlito syrichta | reverse complement strand
GGAGTATGGCAGGAGCCCAGGAGCCCACGGCAAGCCCAGGCCACGCTGGGATACTCCGTATTCACACCAATCAAAACAGGGGGTTCTGGAGTCGAGGTGCATGTCATAACAGTCACTCTGGAGGCTGAGGAGGGAGGATCACCAGAGGCCATGATTTTTAGGGTGGCACAATAGAAAGTCCTGTCCCTGGGTCCCAGTCTGTGCCACAGAGCCAGACCTTGTCTCCAAAAACATCAGAATCACACACAGATTCTCAACTTTGCATGGTGTGTTCACAGGGCTACTGGCTTTAGAGCCAGGAAAAATGGGATTGGGCAGAAAGAAATGTCCCTGGGTGAGGGATGTGTACCTGGACATTCTTGGTGGAATGTCCTCATTGCTGATTCAGAGGGTTGGACTTCCTGGGGATCATTTCTCACCTCAGAGAGGACAACTGGCATGAATCCGGCCAGGGAGCCACAGCAACTCCCTCAACAAAGTGGGGATAGCCAAGGGGGGGTTGAGTCTGGAAGGTGCCAAGCTTGGGGGACCCTCATATGTGGGAGGTCCGGGGGGGAAGGATTGAGGGCAGAAGGTTTGCAGGAGAATTTCTTTCTTTCTTTCTTTCTTTCTTTCTTTCTTTCTTTCTTTCTTTCTTTCTTTCTTTCTTTCTTTCTTTCTTTCTTTCTTTTCTTTCCTCACTAGGTTGCCCGGGCTGCTCTAAAAACTCCCAACTTGGGCCACATTCTTGTTCTGGGCCTCAAG
>NW_007141863.1:0-792 GCF_000164805.1 Carlito syrichta | reverse complement strand
GGGAGGGGATCTGAGGGTTTGCCCATGAGGTAGTCTGTATATATGGTCAGAGTGTCCTCTGTAGCTTGTTTATGCACAACCAAATAATATTTTAGCACTTTCTTTCGATTAGAAACTTTTGGATGTTTTTAGTATTATTTAAAAGCCTTTAACAGTTTTTCTCTCAGGATTTTAACATAGGTTAGGTAAGACCAAAGTTACTTTTACAGAATTTTCAATTATCTAAAGTTTTATACTACTGAGGAGGCCAAATAAGTACTTCATTGTAAATCTCCATGTTATTTTGGTTTATAAATATTGGGCCCCAAATTGTCTTTTTTGGGTGTGTCTGATTTTAATTGCTTGGTGACAAAGTGTCAGATTAATCTGAGATTTGTTGCAGAGTACAGCATTATGTCTTAGGCAGAGAAAATACTTGGTAATTCAAAGGAAATACACTTTGAAAAATATAAGTTGGTTTAAAATATAAGGGAAACGTGATTTTATATTTCCTTCCAATATGTAGGGGAATTTTTTCTCTAAGGATTACATTTCTTTATCATATAATCCAATATTAGTGGAGTTTTTTCTCTAAGGATTGCATTTCTTTAACATTTAATCAGAATTACTTAGCAGAAAATACCCAGTGCACCAAGTAATCGTACACAAATTTTAAGAAAGGAAATAGCTGTATTAAATTATGATACTGTTTCGTTTTCTAAAATTTTTAAGATTTATCCTGCATTCTGTGTTCCAAAAAGCACTTAGGTACACTGATCCTCAAGATCCAGATATCTAAACATGATATACATC
>NW_007141862.1:0-927 GCF_000164805.1 Carlito syrichta | reverse complement strand
GTTTGCCCATGAGGTAGTCTGTTATTATTATGGTCAGAGTGTCCTCTGTAGCTTGTTTATGCACAACCAAATAATATTTTAGCACTTTCTTTCGATTAGAAACTTTTGGATGTTTTTAGTATTATTTAAAAGCCTTTAACAGTTTTTCTCTCAGGATTTTAACATAGGTTTAGCTAAGACCAAAGTTAATTTTACAGAATTTTCAATTATCTAAAGTTTTATACTACTGAGGAGGCCAAATAAGTTCTTCATTGTAAATCTCCATGTTATTTTGGTTTATAAATATTGGGCCCCAAATTGTCTTTTTTGGGTGTGTCTGATTTTAATTGCTTGGTGACAAAGTGTCAGATTAATCTGAGATTTGTTGCAGAGTACAGCATTATGTCTTAGGCAGAGAAAATACTTGGTAATTCAAAGGAAATACACTTTGAAAAATATAAGTTGGTTTAAAATATAAGGGAAACGTGATTTTATATTTCCTTCCAATATGTAGGGGAATTTTTTCTCTAAGGATTACATTTCTTTATCATATAATCCAATATTAGTGGAGTTTTTTCTCTAAGGATTGCATTTCTTTAACATTTAATCAGAATTACCTAGCAGAAAATACCCAGTGCACCAAGTAATCGTACACAAATTTTAAGAAAGGAAATAGCTGTATTAAATTATGATACTGTTTTGTTTTCTAAAATTTTTAAGATTTATCCTGCATTCTGTGTTCCGAAAAGCACTTAGGTACACTGATCCTCAAGATCCAGATATCTAAACATGATATACATCTGGAATCTCAACAAGTTTCAATTTATGCAGAAGAAAACATTCGGCATTCATGTGGGACAGAAACTAGTTGTCAATTTTGAAAGCAGTATTGTACCATGTATTCCAACGTATTTATAGGAAAGGAGTTATCTTTGGAGTATTATACGA
>NW_007141861.1:0-843 GCF_000164805.1 Carlito syrichta | reverse complement strand
AAGTTTTATACTACTGAGGAGGCCCAAATAAGTACTTCATTGTAAATCTCCATGTTATTTTGGTTTATAAATATTGGGCCCCAAATTGTCTTTTTTGGGTGTGTCTGATTTTAATTGCTTGGTGACAAAGTGTCAGATTAATCTGAGATTTGTTGCAGAGTACAGTATTATGTCTTAGGCAGAGAAAATACTTGGTAATTCAAAGGAAATACACTTTGAAAAATATAAGTTTGGTTTAAAATATAAGGGAAATGTGATTTTATATTTCCTTCCAATATGTAGGGGAATTTTTTCTCTAAGGATTACATTTCTTTACCATATAATCCAATATTAGTGGAGTTTTTTCTCTAAGGATTGCATTTCTTTAACATTTAATCAGAATTACCTAGCAGAAAATACCCAGTGCACCAAGTAATCGTACACAAATTTTAAGAAAGGAAATAGCTGTATTAAATTATGATACTGCTTTGTTTTCTAAAATTTTTAAGATTTATCCTGCATTCTGTGTTCCGAAAAGCACTTAGGTACACTGATCCTCAAGATCCAGATATCTAAACATGATATACATCTGGAATCTCAAAAAGTTTCAATTTATGCAGAAGAAAACATTCGGCATTCATGTGGGACAGAAACTAGTTGTCAATTTTGAAAGCAGTATTGTACCATGTATTCCAACGTATTTATAGGAAAGGAGTTATCTTTGGAGTATTATACACTTCTTGAATATCAATCCGGGATAATGAATATTTCTATACCAAACCCTGAATTGTAATCATATTTAAAGTAAAATATATCAAAAATAAGATAAACAACATGAAGTCAGTTGTACGTTTTACAGCTTAC
>NW_007141860.1:0-815 GCF_000164805.1 Carlito syrichta | reverse complement strand
GAGAAAATACTTGGTAATTCAAAGGAAATACACTTTGAAAAATATAAGTTGGTTTAAAATATAAGGGAAATGTGATTTTATATTTCCTTCCAATATGTAGGGGAATTTTTTCTCTAAGGATTACATTTCTTTACCATATAATCCAATATTAGTGGAGTTTTTTCTCTAAGGATTGCATTTCTTTAACATTTAATCAGAATTACCTAGCAGAAAATACCCAGTGCACCAAGTAATCGTACACAAATTTTAAGAAAGGAAATAGCTGTATTAAATTATGATACTTTTTTTTTTCTAAAATTTTTAAGATTTATCCTGCATTCTGTGTTCCGAAAAGCACTTAGGTACACTGATCCTCAAGATCCAGATATCTAAACATGATATACATCTGGAATCTCAACAAGTTTCAATTTATGCAGAAGAAAACATTCGGCATTCATGTGGGACAGAAACTAGTTGTCAATTTTGAAAGCAGTATTGTACCATGTATTCCAACGTATTTATAGGAAAGGAGTTATCTTTGGAGTATTATACACTTCTTGAATATCAATCCGGGATAATGAATATTTCTATACCAAACCCTGAATTGTAATCATATTTAAAGTAAAATATATCAAAAATAAGATAAAACAAATGAAGTCAGTTGTACGTTTTACAGCTTACATTTATTTATTAATTTATTTTAATTTTTAAAAAAATATGGGGTACAATTCAGAGTTAGATACACAAACACTGATTATGCAGGGTCCCTGGTTGAGGAGTTATGGCTCTCCCTAAGTTTGGAATATTCCTCCACTGCCAATCTAACCCCTCCCCCG
>NW_007141859.1:0-795 GCF_000164805.1 Carlito syrichta | reverse complement strand
TAGGGGAATTTTTCTCTAAGGATTACATTTCTTTACCATATAATCCAATATTAGTGGAGTTTTTTCTCTAAGGATGCATTTCTTTAACATTTAATCAGAATTACCTAGCAGAAAATACCCAGTGCACCAAGTAATCGTACACAAATTTTAAGAAAGGAAATAGCTGTATTAAATTATGATACTGTTTAGTTTTCTAAAATTTTTAAGATTTATCCTGCATTCTGTGTTCCGAAAAGCACTTAGGTACACTGATCCTCAAGATCCAGATATCTTAAACATGATATACATCTGGAATCTCAACAAGTTTCAATTTATGCAGAAGAAAACATTCGGCATTCATGTGGGACAGAAACTAGTTGTCAATTTTGAAAGCAGTATTGTACCATGTATTCCAACGTATTTATAGGAAAGGAGTTATCTTTGGAGTATTATACACTTCTTGAATATCAATCCGGGATAATGAATATTTCTATACCAAACCCTGAATTATAATCATATTTAAAGTAAAATATATCAAAAATAAGATAAAACACATGAAGTCAGTTGTACGTTTTACAGCTTACATTTATTTATTAATTTATTTTAATTTTTAAAAAAATATGGGGTATAATTCAGAGTTAGATACACAAACACTGATTATGCAGGGTCCCTGGTTGAGGAGTTATGGCTCTCCCTAAGTTTGAAATATTCCTCCACTGCCAATCTAACCCCTCCCCCTAAAATGTTTTCCACTACTCCCAATCACTTTCTTATAGCACTATAATTGAACAAGTTCAGCTCATGAGGGAGAACAGA
>NW_007141858.1:0-823 GCF_000164805.1 Carlito syrichta | reverse complement strand
CCATGTGGATCTAAAAGTCTGTATACAAAATGCAGATGTCCAGATGTTTTCTAGGGACGTGGATTCCATGAATCCTGGTTACATTTTAATAATTCGTACTACATATTTGGCAACTGCAAAACCCTCGGTCCCTCTACAAATAAAGTAGAAACGGAAATTTAAGGATTAACAAGTTTATCTTAAGACCAAAGTTACATCCAAATACGGTAAGATGATACTTTTTTCCAGGAAACTGGCCTTAATTGTCCCGAGGAACCTAAGGGACTTGTACTACCAGATACCCGATTACAACTCTCAAGAGGACCAGAATGTTGCTGGAGTCCTGAAATGACTGATTCATAATACCCACAAGATAAATATCTCTGAAACATGAGACACGCTTGAAGTCTTGATTCTTGTATATACTACAACAAGACGCCCTGAGAATTATTCGGATTGTGGACTAGTTTATCACAGATTCCTTATTCTTCCTTAGCGTGGGGCCGTGTAATGACCTGTACATGAGGACTGCCTTTCCCCAGAATCCTGTTTGGAAACCCTGATTCTTTTTTCCCCATTAGCAAGATGTCATGGACATATTGGGATGGAGGAACCGTGTAATACAGGTTTCTTATTTCTCCTAAGTTAGATACCGTGTAGATTCTGTATATGAGGACTGCTATTAACTATGCTCCAGCTTCTAAACCCTGATTATTTTTTAGCCCACAGTAGATGGCCTGTTGATTCTTAGGACTGAGGACTGCTATAACCCCAATTCTTTTTCTTCCTTGGCAAGGTGCTGTGTATTCTCCTGTATAATAGGACTCTCATTAGATACATCCTG
>NW_007141857.1:0-1007 GCF_000164805.1 Carlito syrichta | reverse complement strand
CAGGTGCTGTGTATTCTCCTGTATAATAGGACTCTCATTAGATACATCCTGCTTCAAAACTCTGATACCTTTTTAGTACTTTCCAAGATGATCTGTAGATTTTTGGGATTGAGGACTCGTGTAACCCAGTTTCCTTATTATTTCTTGGCAACAAGTCATGGAGTTGCCTGTAAATAAGGACTCCGTTTACCATATTCATACTCAAAAACACCATGATTTGTGTTTAGCCCATAGCAAGACGACCTGAAGTTTTTTGGGATTGAGGACCCGAGTTATGCAGATTCCTTATTCTTACTTAGCAATAGGCAGCGAAGTTTCCAGTATATGAATATTCCCATTACCCAGATTCCTACTTCAAAATCCTGATTCGTGGTTACCTCTTAGGTTATGGGCTGTAGATTTTGGGATTGAGGACTCATATAAGGAAGATTCCTTAAACTTCCTTAGCAATATGACATGTAATTTCCTTTATAAGATGACCTCCATTACCCAGCTTCCTGCTTCACTATGCAGGATACCGAGAAGGTTACTGGAGACCAAGAATTCCAGATTTTGGGTATCAAGAGTAAGACGTCCATAATGTTCTTTGGGAACAGGAATCCAAGATGGCTGGTTCCCCTTCGAAAGACCTCTGCAAAATGTGGAATCTTCTAAACCCAACATACCAATTCCTACCTGCCCACCCACAAGAATTTTCTGTACTTTGAGGTCACCTGAATTGAGGAATTTTGTAAAAATATACCTTTGATTCTGGGGAATATGATTATGGTCATAGATTTTTCCCAGGAAACAAAAGGATTTCAAGGGCCAGATCCTTGATTACAACTAAAAAGAGGACCAGAAAGATCCTGAGCATCTTTACTGACAGATTTCGCGTATCCAGGGAGCAACTGGCTCTGAAAATGTAGGGACCCAGAAGCCCAGATTGCTGATTAACCTTATCAAGAGGCCCTGCAGATTCCAGAAAATGAGAATCCTAGAAACGCATTTCCTTTTCGTTCTCAGTA
>NW_007141856.1:0-646 GCF_000164805.1 Carlito syrichta | reverse complement strand
GAACTGAACTAAAGGCAGATGAGAAAAAGGAGAAAGTGAGTAATGCTGAAACCTGGGATAAATTTAAGTTCAGAAGTTTTTAGTGATGAGACATACAAGGGAAGACGACGTGGTTGGAATATTAACTTGAGGGAGCACCTGAATTCACTGAGAAATAGCTTGGTTTTCCTTAAAATTCAGAAAGATAGGTTGGACAAAAAGTAATGAAAAACAAGGTAGAAAGGAAGAGAATAATGTGACTTAAATAATGAAAAGTAACTTTCCCTTTATATAATAGGAGAAGAGAAGGTTTCTGGGGAAGGATAGAACGTTTTCTGCCAGGTGTCTAGGCAATTTTTCCCAGAATCAACATGAAGAATAGTGACAGGCATTGTACTGATTTCAATGATCTCTTAAAACCCAAGTCTCAGTTTTCAAAATTGGTGTACCTACTGCTATGTTCAACACACCACTGTATTTCCAGTCAGATGTTTTATTTGGAGTAACAGTTCCTAGCAGGTATACATTAGTTTCCTATGGCTGCTATAATAAATTACCACAAATGTGGTTATGAAAAACAAAGCATATTTATTTTCTTACAGTTCTGGGGATCAGAAGTCTGACACTAGTTTCACTGGGCTGAAATCAGGAGATGGTGGAACTGTGG
>NW_007141855.1:0-4963 GCF_000164805.1 Carlito syrichta | reverse complement strand
AATCATACACTCATCAGTACTCACACTGGTGTATTTATTCTGCCATCACAAGTAACACCATGCCCTTCCACTGCCATGTCATTCTTTGACTCATATGCCTTTAAATTTTCAGATTTTTGCAATTTCATGTTGTGGGATAGAATCTATGGGCAGAAATGGTAAGGTTCAGACAACAAGAAGAAATTTAGATCCCGTGTCTTCAGTGAGACTTTCCAGGCTGTCTCCTCCCAGCCTGTGGATTCTTCTACATCTTAACTAAGAGTGGGGGATGATGGTATCAAACTATTTGGTTCCTACTCCTGATGGAAGAAGCACTAGCATGACAACCCTGTGTAATAATTTAACAGTAATAATTTGACTGTGATTGTAAGGCCCTCAACAGTTTTCTGTTTTTTTTCCCATCCTAAGTTAATTTATAAAGGCTTTTCCTGAATTATAAGTTTTCAATTATTGTATTTTGAAGGTGTTAACCTTTTCAGGCATCTGTGGACTGCACATTTTGAACCAGTACTCTACAATACAATAATGTATTTGTAAAGTTACTGCTAGATGACCTTACCAGAAAGATTTCTACCTGTATTCCAGGCAATGTTAAGTTTCTACATGTTGTCTTCAAGGAGTCTTTATAATACAGTGTGGTTGCTACAGACATAATTAATCTATTTGACTGATGTTATCCTTTGACATAGCTCCAAAATTGGGACTTTTCTACAACATAAAAAGAAACAGGCCACCTTCCACAGAGTCAGACAGTTTACAAAGGGATCTCAAGCCTTGCTGTCCCTCTAGATCATGCTGCAGTAGCCCAGACTCTGAAATGTCTGACTCAAATGACCCTGAGCTCATTTCTAGGGCTTGCATGGGCCTCAGCCTCGTTCATCCTCCCAGGACACTCTGTCAGTAGGAGCTGTTTGTGGGGGATAAGGACAGAGCTTGGACTTGTGTATACCCTTGTGTTCCGGGTTGGCTGATACTTAGCTCCTTTGATTTCTATCAAAATAATAGCACAAGGATATTTGTAGTACTTATCTTTACTAAGGATTTGGGGAAGAAATACAATATTCAAATAACTTTAAACAGAATAGTAGATGTCTTTTTTGCATAGTAATTTTTAGCCAGTGGACATGACACTTAGTGTGTCACAGGTCCCTTTAGCCTCTGACTGGTCCAGCCCAAGAACAATGCATAGACTTCTCTCTTTTTCTTCACTCTCCTATCTCTTTCTTTAATAGTGACAATCTAGAATGGTGCAAACTCAAGGGACTTCTCACTCATCTTTCTCTCTCATCCTCTCTCTCTCACACACACACACGCACACACACACACACACACAAAAATGTATACACAATTTAAGTATGACATTCACTCAAAATATGGCTTTAATCAAATGAATGCTAGCATCACCATGCAACAGGTAGGAGAAGCCAAGAAAATGGCAGAGCCATGGCTGAGCGAACATCATACTACACATTGCTAATTTAATTCAACTTCAAAAAGTAGTATACAGATGAAATCTCTTAAAAAGTTTATATAAGCTGTGCTCGGTTGGCTCAGCCTGTAATCCCGCGCCTTTGGGAGGCTGAGGTGAGTGGATTGCCTGAGCCCACGGGTTTGAGACCCGCCTGGGCAGCGACACCTCATCTCTACAATAAATCAAAAAATCAGTCGGGCGTGGTAGTGCATGCCTGTAATTCCGGGTACTTGGAAGGCTGAGGCAGAAGGATCGCCGGAGCCCAGCAGGTCGAGGCTGCGGTGACTGGGAGCGGTCACTGCACTCCAGTCTTGGCGACAGAGTTAGACTCCAACTCAAAAAAAAAAAGTTTATATATATTTTTGGCCCCTCCTGTATATAATATATATGTCAACTTATCTCTTAGCTTCTATCTGGCCTTCACCACAAAGCTCACCTTGACATATCCAAATTAGTAAAAATGCCCAACCAAATCAAATGACCTTTTGGGTAACAAGGTGCTCCCTAGTTAGTAGCTATGGTTGTAAATGTCATTCCTCCATTCATTACAAGTGCTTAAACTCATGAAGGCCAGCTTTCAGTTTCAATGGTGCTCTTAATGATGATGATCATCATCATAATGGTTGACAGTAATTGGGTATTTATACCTAGTCTCCCAGGCACTGAGCACTTCATTGACATTCTCTGTTTTAGAGATGAAGATTGAGACTCAAAGAAAATGAGTAACTTAGTCAGCTGCTAAGTGTCAGTGTTATGTTCTTCATTGTCCAGACATTTCCCAACAAATATCTTCTGAGTACCTGTTATGTACCAAGTCATTAACTTAGTCACTAAGGATAAAGTGATTAGCAAGGAATTCATGGTACCTGACCATATGAAGGATACTTCTGAATAAAGAAAACATATAAACAAACAAGAAAATCTATTAGATGCTGATAATGGGCTACGAAAGAATTAAAACCAGTTATGTGATGACACAGAGAAGATCTGGGATGAAGGTCACAGGATGTGAGGACTTTAAATTGGGTGCTCAGAGAAGATTTGTATTAATGTCCTGAGGCAGGAATGAGCCTGATGAATTTCAGGAATGGAATTAAGCCCAGTGTGACTGAAGCTAGTAGGAAAAAAGTCTCTAAAGAGTAGGATTTTAATTTTAAGAATGAAGAGAAAGTTTTAAAGATTTTAAGCTGAAAAGTCACGTGGTCGATTTGAATTTTTACAGGTCCTTTTGGTTGTATTGTGGAGAATGAATTGGAAAGGGACAAAACTGGGTTGAGGAGTTACTAGCAAGCCCCTGTTTTTCCTATCTATCCACCCTATCTATCTATCGCCCCTGTGGTCTGTAAAGATAATGGTAGCTTGGGCTGGACTGAGTTGATGGAATTTGATAGAAATGAATGAGCTTAGAGATTTTTTTGGAAGGTGAAAGTTGATGTGACAACTCATCCCACATGCTAAGACATTCCTGCAAAACTGTAGTCTCTTCAGATCAGGACCCTTTGTCTTGTTCCCTTTTCTGCCATCAGGGGACACAGCACTGAAGGGAGGCAGTCATTAAATAATGATTGAATGAAGGTGTGTTTGAGTAAATAAATGAGTAAATGCAGCATAATAATTTATTATATCCTTGAATATCAAGTGCCCAAATTAAATTATTGAATTATAGGATAAAATCACCATTAAAGGCAGATTATCTTAGAATTTTGTTAATTTTCATTAGCAAAGTTTAAAGGATTTTTAAAAAATTTTAATGTGACTTCCTGGATTGAAAATCATTTAAGTGGAAAATAAATTTCACAATGCTATTTTCACACATTGCCAATAAATGCTGCACAGTTCTTGGGAGGGATTTAGAAAAGAGCAAGGTATGAGAATACAATAGAAACTCATTTCAAAAGGCTAGATAATTTTATATTAATTGGGTTTGGAGAAAGTGATGGCCTTTCTTTAACATCTGTCTAAAATATAAAATTTTAGGAAAAAAAAATTCTGATTCAGCTGATTCAAGGGGAAAAGAGCCTTCTTTTTCTTAAAAATCAATGAGAAATCTAATAAAAAAGTGTAAATTTTAACAGATAATTAAAATCTCTGAGGAAAGATGACTGCTAATATGTGCATAATAAAGGCACTCAGTTAATATTTATTCTATTTCTATAGTCCAACTTAAAGATTAAAATCATAACCGAGTAGTCTTAGGAAAGCAGCATAATGCAACAGAAATGTTTCCAATGGAAATGCACTAACCTTATACTATTGAGGCAAATTCAACATCTGCATTGAAATATGGACATTCTTTGGACTCCTAAGAAATTACAGGCCTCATTTTTGTGGGCTGAAATTTTTGGATAGCTTGATAAGGAGATTATATAATTCCCTTATAGGGATATTTACCTAGTATTGTTTTTACTGTGTAGCAATAACAGATGACAAATGTAACTTCAGTCATAGGAAACAAGATGGCAGTTACATTCCTGGATGGTCACAGTTGTGAGACCAAGAATTATAGAATTTTAGAATTATAGAAGGTTTCAGCCCCCTTTCTTTTTCCAAGTATACTTTCAAGCATGTGCATATTTTCTGCAAGTGCTGCACATGCCCTGCAGCATGTGGAAGCTCAGCGCCGACCACCTAAGTCCTATTCACACTCTTTTTGGAGTTGTTTTAGTTAGCCCAAACCTAGGTGAAGGGTGCAGGAAGCGACCAGAGGGGCGGCTCCCAAAATGGCTCCGACACACCAGACAACAAAGGTCCTAGGTCCCGGCTTCTGTGAGCACAATTCCTCCGCACGCGAGATTCAAACGTTCCCACTCGTGAATTTCAAACATGCAAGCCTCCAATCCGTAGCCAGCTTTGTTATGCATCCAATAGGACTATAACACGGCATTGGCCCCACCGTGCTCCCATGCAGCTCCTCCAATAGGAACATAGCACGGCCCCTTCCGGCCCCTGTCAGGCTGATAAATACAGCCCTCTCCCCACAACTCTCTCTCGGTCTCTCTTTCTCTCTCTCTCTGTCGCTCTCTCCCTCTCTGCAGCTCTCTCCCTGCCTCTCTCCCACTTCCTCTCTCTCTCTTACTCTCTCTTTCTCTCTCTCTTTTTCTTTTTTCCCATTACAGATCCCCTCTGTAACAGCTGCTTTAATAAATCTCTTGGTCCTAGCCAGGTGTGGAGTCATTACTGGCGCTGAACTTCTTTCACTAGGTACTTTCACAAAACTGTTCCCATAAACATTGAATTATAATCTATATATATCTATTACTGAAAGATCTTCATGATTATAGTTGCATACTTTTTCATATACATCAGCTATCTTATGCTATGCTTTTTAATGAAGCATTTTGTGCAAACATTTTCATGTTCTGGTATCATCCAAAGATTTATAATTTTGTAAAAGAAGAAAAAGTAGATTCAATAAGCCATAATGGCAAATGCTATTCCAAATTTATTAAAAACAAGTTTAGATTCAAGTTCATCCTCTATATACATTGTGCA
>NW_007141854.1:0-4886 GCF_000164805.1 Carlito syrichta | reverse complement strand
CCCCTCTCCCCACTACTCTCTCTCTGTCGCTCTCTCCCTCTCTGCAGCTCTCTCCCTGCCTCTCTCCCACTTCCTCTCTCTCTCTTACTCTCTCTTTCTCTCTCTCTTTTTCTTTTTTCCCATTACAGATCCCCTCTGTAACAGCTGCTTTAATAAATCTCTTGGTCCTAGCCAGGTGTGGAGTCATTACTGGCGCTGAACTTCTTTCACTAGGTACTTTCACAAAACTGTTCCCATAAACATTGAATTATAATCTATATATATCTATTACTGAAAGATCTTCATGATTATAGTTGCATACTTTTTCATATACATCAGCTATCTTATGCTATGCTTTTTAATGAAGCATTTTGTGCAAACATTTTCATGTTCTGGTATCATCCAAAGATTTATAATTTTGTAAAAGAAGAAAAAGTAGATTCAATAAGCCATAATGGCAAATGCTATTCCAAATTTATTAAAAACAAGTTTAGATTCAAGTTCACCCTCTATATACATTGTGCATCCTACTCAAAAGTTTATACTAGAAGAACAATATTACCTTTATATTACCTTTTCCCAGAAGGAAAACATTTTAAGATGTGCCTCCTTTAGTGAATTTAAAATGTATGTAAAACATTCTTTCAAGCATTTTTGAGAGTAAGTAAAAAAATGTTTTTGAAAAGAGATGTTAACCTTCTGTTTTAAGGAAACGATTCCGAGCATTCCCTGAAGGGCCTCACTTTAGGATGACTCCTTCCTTCCCTTGGAGCTGGAGCACAGGAGCAGCCTCCTCAGTATTCCAGCTCAGGCCTGTCTCTTTCTGAGAGCTAGTACGTGCTCTCCAGTGACAGTCAAGGCAGAGTACGATTAGATATTCCACACATAAACTCTAATAGACAATATTTGCAATAGGTTGTATAAAGCACTTAGAAGTGAGTGCATGATATCAATATTCTGTGATACATCTTTACATTGTCTTCCTGTTTATATTTTACATTTTATAAAGTATCATTTAAAACTTTATTTGCTGGTTGTGGGACTTTTATTTAAGGTAAAACCTGTACTGCACATTGTGTCTTGTAGAAGCAGAAATGAATTTTAGCAGATGACTTATTTCCATAAGATAAGATTATTTAAAAGCAAAACATTTAACTTTTGCCATATATTTGCTTCATATTTTTGTCCCATTATTGCTTTTTTTTTTCTTAATGAAAAAGCAACTATAGTGTCAGGTATAGTTAAAATATCACAAAATCAGAAATTTTGAACCTCATGGGACTCTTAACCTTAAAACTAAATTTTTTTCATTTAAAAAATCTGAATGGAAAATAGTTTGCTTTACTTTAAAATATATATTTAAGATATGAATATTAAATTGAAAAAACAGTTGTAACTTTTTAATATTTTTAAAGCTTGACTGGAATCTTTCTAAGAAAGATGAAAATGAATCTTAAATACTTAAGTTAAAACATTTTAATGAACCAAGCCAAAGTTGATAAGTTTCTAATTTTACCCATCTTCCTTCATTTTACCCTTAATTTGAAATATTCATGTATGAAAGCCAGCCCTGGTCATTTCACTACACTTAACGGTGCATAAACTGAAGTCATATCAAAAGATATGACAAATAAACATTGTATATCCACTAACTCTTTCCCTGTGCTTTTGAAAATATTGAATTGCTTAAACATCTCAATGGTTTGAAAGTTTCCGGCGAATGAAAACCTATATTCTAAGTAAATTTGTTAGCCCTGTAAATTCCACTCTGAGTACTGTAATTAATTAAAGAAGAACACAGTAATATATCTGTGTATACCATGACAATTCGAAGTATTAAAATTTCAATTTCAACTTTCCATGTATAAAAAGGGAAGCAATTATTTAAATATATTTAAAAATTATGTTGGAAATAAATACTATGTTTTACTCAGACCCAGCCAGGCAGAGTTGATTAACACAAAGTACTTGCTACTCTGGTATACTGTTTTTTCCTCCTTTTTCTTCTCTCTCTCTCTCTCTACCCATCTCCCATTGAAAAAAAAGGACATGATATAGAAAACTATACTTTGTTTATGTATTTGAATTAACAGCATGATTTATTATTTGTCAAATATCTGACCGGAGTTATTGGTTTTGTTCTTTTTGAGTTTTTATAATGGGGTGCTGCAAAGTTGTGTACAATAAATGGCAAGGGCAGTGATTTACTGAACACAATTAGGAACAAAGAACTATAGAAAGCACAGGAACATTTTCATAAATGGGTTTTATTATATTTCATAGGTGCCACTCACTTTACTTTGGTGGGTTTTAATATTCAAATCAAAATAAAATATTAATTCATAGTGTAGTACAGTTACAAAATAGTACCTTAATTAAAGAAAAGGAAAACTTATTTCATATTCAAAACTAGGCACTTTAAAAAATGTCTTATAATTTGTCTAAGAAAGACCTGTGTTAAATATACAGATATAAAGTTTAATTTTGGTGCATCAACAATAATTCTGCATTTTAATATAAATTATCAATTCATAGCTATAGAGGTAACAAACAAATTTCCCTCTCTTTTTAAAAACAGAAGATTCAAATAGTCAAAATTTCAGTAGGTAGGACTTAAAAACAACAACAACAACAATAACAACAACAACGAAGACATTATTGTCCAAGGAGTGTATACTTAAGAATTATCTCAAAGAACTTTAAAGACAACAGTTTTTTATTTACCTTTAATTATAAAATTCTGAAAAAATAGCAAACAGAAACTTTATGGAGAGTAAAATCGTCTCTAGAGACTGAAAATAATGATGGTTTTGTACAAATCTGAACTTTCATATGCTGATTATCTATGGTAATGTTTTAACAAAGGATTTATGTGTCATTTTCTATGTATTTATGTAATTTCAAGAAAATAAATTTCTGATTCTGTTTCTGGCCATCACTTCAAGTAGAGGAATTTTTTTTCTTGACATGGGTAAACCTGGCTGCTATTTAAATAATTACGAGGTCAGAATACCTTAAAGTACTCTTTTGTTATTGTTGCTACATTCAGTGCAACAGAATGTAATTCTAGAATGATTCACTTACAAAGAGTGTACTGGTGGAAATTAAAAATTACTACAATCCTGTATAGTATTTTCTTTATTGCCACAAATAATTTGATCCAGTTAACTCTGTTCAATTAAAGGAATGATGCATGCAACCTGAAAAAATAAAAAGAAATATTTGTGAGTTTGTACTTTAACTTTAATATGAAGCAATTTTATTAAAGTAAGATATTTTTAAAAACCAAAAATCAAAACCTAAACAACAACAACAAAACCTGAGCCAGAAAAACCTAGCAGTTTCTCAGGGGGAAAACATCTTGCTGAAAATTGTTATTCTACTCATAGAGTTTTAGGATGACTTGTGTTCCTGATAGATTTTTGAAATACAGTTATAGTAAGTATTTGGCATATGGACACTTCATAGTATGTGAACTGCCCCTAAGCTGTCAAAAGATGAAAGATGAAATAAATTTGAAGATTTTTAAATCTCCCAAACCCATATGGTAGATATTAATTTATTGTCACTTAAAATACTAGATAAAAAATTTTAAAAGATTTTTATATTATCTTGCCATTTAATTTTTAATATGGTTATTACATCTTGTTTCCTTTTTGTCTTTTATTTCTTATCTTTAACAAATGCAAGAAAATAATTATTTTCTAAGTGTTCTGCAGTAAAATGAAACCAAAGCAATTCCAGGAAACAGGTTGTCATGATAAGTCGGGAAAATCAAAGTGAAGATTTAGTTATTTTCTTAATTTACTTCATTATCCTCATTTGTTAAAACTGCCGGACTTGGTGGCACAGCCTGTAATCCCAAGCCTTTGGGAGACTGAAGTGAGTGGATTACCTGAGCCTGCGGGTTTGAGACCCGCCTGTGCAGCGAGACCTCATCTCTACAATAAATCAAAAAAATCAGCCGGGCGTGGTAGTGCATGCCTGTAATTCTGGCTACTGAGAAGGCTGAGGCAGAAGGATCGCCGGAGCCCAGCAGGTCGAGGCTGTGGTGGCCAGGAGCGGCGGACACTGCACTCTAGTCTGGGCGACAGAGTGAGACTCCAACTCAAAAAAAAAAAAAATTTAGGTCCACTGTTTTATATTGATCCTCTTCCTCATGAAGACATGATGGTGTTGGAGCTAAGGCTCGGAATTTCCTTTCTCTTTGATGGCGGAAAAGTTCTTTTAACCTGTATTTTAGTCTAATTAGCAATCACAAACTAAAATGAAAAATGACTACAAAATTTCTATGAAGTACAGCTTGAACAGACCCTGCAAGTAACTTTCTCTTTATGACCATGTACCATGTTTAATTTTAATAGTTACATTTACCGTTATATCCAGGGGTAGTTTTAATTGAAGATGTTCACTGTTGATTAGTTTCCTCTGGAATAGATTTCATGTTCCCTAAAATATTTGTATATCTCCTTATAAAGTAATATCAAAATAAAATGAAGCATTATTCTAATTTTCCTGGATATAGGTATGGTTGTTTGACAGTATGTGTCTATAAATGCGTGCTTATGTGAGAGTATACACTACCATGCTATCTTTATTCAGCAGAGATTTATAAAATGAGTTTTAAAGTTTGATCTTTATTTTAGCTCATACAGTTTAAAAATAAGTACTATTGCTTTTCATTTGTTAAAAGTTTGTTTCAAAAATGGGTAGTTGGTACTCCTTGGTTACCCCATTACAAAGTAATTCTTATATTTCTACTGTTGTATTTAGGGCAGGGGCACCCTAATGTCCCTTCTGTCTCAAGAGTAAAGGCCATACTGAGGGAGAAAATGGGTGAGGAGCCAGTAGGGATCCACTTCTTTGAACAAAGGGGCCATTTACAGGAAGAAAGAAATTTAAATTAA
>NW_007141853.1:0-701 GCF_000164805.1 Carlito syrichta | reverse complement strand
AATATTAGTTGTTGGAGACGGGGCAAGATGGCGACGGCATAGGTGAACTGGTGAGATTCTCTGAATGAACCAAGACTGCAAACTGCTGAATAGACAGACTGTAAAGCAGAGGGAAAAGTGAACAAAACCAGAAGACCCTCATAAGGAAGAACAGGTCATTGCAGAAGAGAAATAAAAGCAACCCCACCTTCCCTCAAAAACAGAATTGAAGAGGGGGAGGGAAAGGGGTAAAGGGAGAAAAATCTACAGAAATGAAGAAAAACCAAAAGAAGAGTATGGGTCTCTCCCAGACGCCTGGGAGAGCAGACACTGAGAAAATTGACTTTGGAATACAAACAATGAAAAGTCCCCAGAATGAAGGGTCTCAAAATGCAAACGTAGATATCAAAACAATAATGGAGAGATTAAAAAGAATTGAGGAGACACAAGAAGAAACTAGGAAGGAGCTGATATCTGAGATAACAGTAATAAAGAATACTGTGAATGAAATAAATAACAAATTGATAAGCATGGAAAAGCAGAATTACCCAAGCAGAAGAAAGAATCTCAGAGCTTGAGGACCAAAATATAGAAATAACCCCAAACTCTTAAAAACACAGAAAAATAAGCTAAAAAAAGACAGACAAACCCTTCAAGAGATGAGTGACTACCTCAGAGGCCTAACCTAAGAATAAACGGACTCCCTGAGGCAGAAAGAGAAA
>NW_007141852.1:0-863 GCF_000164805.1 Carlito syrichta | reverse complement strand
ACCTTCCCTCAAAACAGAATTGAAGAGGGGGAGGGAAAGGGGGAGAGGGAGAAAAATCTACAGAAATGAAGAAAAACCAAAAGAAGAGTATGGGTCTCTCCCAGACGCCTGGGAGAGCAGACACTGAGAAAACTGACTTTGGGATACAAACAATGAAAAGTCCCCAGAATGAAGGGTCTCAAAATGCAAACGTAGATATCAAAACAATAATGGAGAGATTAAAAAGAATTGAGGAGACACAAGAAGAAACTAGGAAGGAGCTGATATCTGAGTTAACAGTAATAAAGAATACTGTGAATTAAATAAATAACAAATTGATAAGCATGGAAAGCAGAATTACCCAAGCAGAAGAAAGAATCTCAGAGCTTGAGGAACAAAATATAGAAATAACCCAAACTCTTAAAAACACAGAAAATATGCTAAAAAAGACAGAACAAAACTTTCAAGAGATGAGTGACTACCTCAAGAGGCCTAACCTAAGAATAATCGGACTCCCTGAGGCAGAAAGAGAAACAGAGACCACACTGGAACAAACTTTCCACGAGATCATTCAAGAAAATTTCCCTCATCTAATCAGTGATACAAAAATTCAAACACAAGAGATTCAGAGAACCCCCGCAAGACAACAAATGAGAAGACCAACTCCTAGACACAGAATAATTCGCCTAAATAAAGTAGGCAGAAAAGAAAAAATCCTAAAGGCAGCAAGAGAAAAAGGCCAGATCACCCACCATGGAAGACCAATCAGAATAGCAGCAGATTTATCTGCAGAAACCCTGCAGACTATGAGAGCTTGTAGCCCTATCTTCAAGTCCTAAAGGATAAACAATTTCAATCAAGAATAACCTACCCAGCCCAAGCTA
>NW_007141851.1:0-1057 GCF_000164805.1 Carlito syrichta | reverse complement strand
AGCCCTATCTCAAAGTCTAAAGGATAACAATTCAACCAAGAATAACCTACCCAGCCAAGTAAGCTTCATCAGTGAGGGAGAATTAAAATCTTTCCCAGATATCCAATCCGTAAGAACTTATGCAGCCACAAAACCATCTCTACATGAAACACTTAAGAAAGTACTAAACACAGAAGAAAAGGAAAAAAGAACAACGTTCTTCACAAGAGTACAGGGAAAAGAATAAAATATACACGAACCAACCCCAAAAGCAAAAGAAAGACAAAAAAAAAGAAAAAGAAAAAAGAAAAAACCAAGTGGAAGAACAATAACTCAATAAGAACTCCATGATAGGGATGAACTCCCACATTTCAATAATTAGTCTGAATGTGAATGGACTAAACGCACCACTGAAAAGACATAGAATGACAAAATGGATAAAATATCACCAGGCAACAATATACTGCCTTCAAGAGACCCATCTCACTAGAAAGGACATACACAGACTCAAAGTAAGAGGATGGGAAACAAATTTTCAGGCGAATGGAACACAAAAGAAAGGAGGAGTCGCGATCCTAATTTCAGACAAAATACCATTTAAGCTATCAAAAATTAAAAAAGATACAGAGGGCCACTACATAATGATAAAAGGTTCACTCCATCAACAAGAAATATCTATCCTAAACATATATGCACCCAACATAGGCGCACCAACATTCATAAAGCAACTTCTAGGAAAACTAAAGAAAGACATTGACTCTAACACCATAATAACTGGGGACTTTAATACACCACTCACAACCTTAGGCAGATCATCAGGACAAAAAATCAGCAAGGAGATCCGGAACCTCAATGAGACTCTGGACCAAATGGACTTAATTGATACCTATAGAACACTCCATCCAAAGACCACAGAATACACATTCTACTCATCACCACATGGAACATATTCTAAGATCGACCACATAATTGGACACAAATCAAGTATAAGCAAATTTAAAAGGACTGAAATTCTACCATGCACCTTCTCGGACCACAGTGGAATAAAAATAAACATTGACACCAACAAAGTCCCCCC
>NW_007141850.1:0-402 GCF_000164805.1 Carlito syrichta | reverse complement strand
TATCAGGGTAGCTATCTAGACAGCTGGCTAGCTAGTGAAGTCACCTAGTTAAGTCAGTTCACTGGTCAGCACATTAACTAGGTAGCTAGGTAGTTAACTCAACTGGCAAGCCAGCGGGCTATGTCGATAGATAGCTACTCAATTCAATTGGCTAGCCTTTAGGCTACCTAGTTATGTCAGCTAGATAAGTCAACTGGCTAATAGGCTTTCAAGCTAGGTAGATAGCTAGTTAAGTCTGCTGACTAGCTAGCTGGCTACATCCTTAAGTAAGCTAGTTAAATCTGCTGGATAGCTAGCTAAGCAATTAATTCAAGTGGCTGGACAGCTAGCCAGCTTGTTAAATCAGCTACTTTACTCAGCTGGCTATTCAGCTGCATAGATAGTTAAGTCAGCACATTAATT
>NW_007141849.1:0-725 GCF_000164805.1 Carlito syrichta | reverse complement strand
CCAGCTCCAAGGAGAAGCTTGGGGCGGGTCCAGGAGGGTGGTTGCCTCTGTCCCCAGACTAGGGACTTCCTCGGCAGAGCCGTGTGCACTGTAAACTGGGTGCTGTTCCCAGAAGGCGCTCATTGGAGACACCTGGGCCTTCTCAATGTTGTTGTTTTTTTGAGGGTGAGAAAGGGAGGTTTCTCTCCAGAAGCCCAGGACGGTGCCCCAAGGACGAGTTCTCACTGGGTCTCTCGGGGTCTAGACGTCAGTGACACCTTCTCCTTCTTGCAGTGGAGCCTTTACTTGACGCCCTGTTCTTTGGCCTGGACCCGATCCTCCCCTTTCCTCGCTTTTCTGGGCGGCCCGAGCCCTCTCCTTGATCTCCTTGCGGACCCCAGAGGGCATGAGTTTCAGAGGACTGATGACCTCCCACATGGGGAGGGCGGAGGGAATACTAGCGCCCCCGAGAGGAGGGATCCTTGTGGAGGTCAAATGTCCATACTTCGGCGAGTTCCCCGCCGACAGCGCTGGTTCTTCTCCCGGATTTGACCCCAGGACTCCAGCACTGGTTCTTCTCCCGGATTTGACTCCACAGAGAGGAGCCCGTGGCCTCCAGGTGAGGACATCGCTCCTTTGGGGCGATGTAAAGTCTGGGGGCGGAATCATATGACCCAGACTAGGGTTCAGCAGCCTGCGGGCAGGAACAGGGAAAAGGCTCGGCTCAGGAGCCGCGGGGTGGCCCT
>NW_007141848.1:0-4788 GCF_000164805.1 Carlito syrichta | reverse complement strand
GACATCGCTCCTTTGGGGCGATGTAAAGTCGGGGGCGGAATCATAGGACCCAGACTAGGGTTCAGCAGCCTGCGGGCAGGAACAGGGAAAAGGCTCGGCTCAGGAGCCGCGGGGTGGCCCTGGCCGGGCGGGGCAGCCTGACTGAAGGTGGGACGGGTGGGATCCGGCGCCGCCGGCGTCGCCGACGGGGCCAGAAAACGAGTTTAGCCTGTAATCCCACGCCTTTGGGAGGCCGAGGTGAGTGGATTGTCTGAGCCCGCGGGTTCGAGACACGCCTGGGCAACCTGGCCAGACCTCATCTCTACAATAAACCAAAAATGAGCCGGGCGGGGTAGTGCGCGCCTGCAGTTCCGGCTACTGGGAAGGCTGAGGCGGAAGGATCGCCGGAGCCCACAGGTCGAGGCTGCGGTGGCGGGAGCGGCCACTGCACTCCAGTCTGGGCGACGGAGCGAGACTCCAACTGAAAAAGAAAAAAAAAAGAAAGAAAAGAAAAGAAACGGAGGAAATTGCCCTTGGCGAGCGGGTGGTGCGCCTGCGAGCGCCAGAAAAGGGCCAGCCGCGAGACGCGTCCCCGAGCGGCCCACGCCTCTCTCAGCCAAGCACGCGCTGGCCAGCCCCGCGCCCGTGCCGTCTCGGTGGGGCTCGTGACGCGCAGGGGCGCCACGGCGAGCGCGTGGGCCCACGCAGGCGACCGGAAGAGTCGGCAGCGGATGAGGCGCGAGGCCCCGCCCACCGCCGGCACCGGGACGTCCTCGCCCCACGGGCCTTCCCGCCGCTGGCAGTGGCGGGCTCTCCGGGGCGTGGCGGGGTGGGGGGGCAGGGGGGGGCGGCCCGGCTCGGGACCTCGGCGGCCCTCCGGGTTGCGGGGCGAAGCCGCCTCAAGCGCAGCCCAGGAGCCACACAGGCCCTGCCGGGCCCCTCCCGGCCCTCTCCCATCTCCACCCCACCCTGGTCTAGCCGAGAAGGGTTCCGAGGAGGTCGTGCGGTGGTCGGACCTGAGTGGATGCTGCCCGCTATGCCACCTCTTCCCAATAGGCGGGGTCTATACATTTTTTAAAATCGGATAAAATCACTTTAGCTGTAGCTTGTTCCCCAGTGATGCCTGCAGATCGTGACCCAGTGAGTCTTTGAACGCTGGCTGTGTGATTCCAGAATGCATGATCTGGCCTGAGTGCCTCCTCATCATGTACACGTCATGCGTTATCGTTTTTTCCCCTGTAGCACTTCGAGTAATTAGCACGGTGGCATATCTATAATGAGCCCCTGCCCGCCTAGGAAAAGGTCTTTACTTCAACTCCTAAATTGCCCGTGGTCGGCACTAGCTCCAGTCTCCCCAGAAAATATAGGGCAGGGAACCCCGATGGTCGCTGCAGCATCACACCACATTTCTCTTCTCATTCAAATTTGCAGCCCAGATGTTTGTGTGTTAGTGTGTTTTTTGGTGTACTTGAAGGATGTAAATATCTAAGATTATATTCTAGATCAATTTTGGTCTTTCCTGAAAGAAATTCACCAGTAGTACATTTTCTCATATAGATAAGAAGCCGGTTTCTTGGCCTTCCTAGAATATGTCTAGAATGCAAATACATCATTTCTTTGCAAGTTAATAGGGGAGCAATTATAGGATGACAATATGATAAACAAAAAGTGTTCATTGTGAGCATCCACTCTTCCCTACACATTGCTACCAACTAAATAGAATGCTGGATATTCTTCTGCCCAAGAGAAGAAACGTGGACTCTCTTGGAAAACATGGATCATGTTCCTAGGCATTGGAAGTTTCAGCATGACAAAAGAGATTTGGAATGTCATATGCATGACTTCATCTATTTTAAAACTTGTTTCTTGGGTTATTTAGTGATTTCTTTTTTCACTTGGGCTGAGTTTGTGTACCAAATGACATGCAAAACCAAGAGTCAGAAAACAAGGATCAGGGAGCAGTAAAAATATTTTTCTATGCTTTATTTTACAAAATATATCTTAAAATTACATTCACATAATTAACATACTACACAATTGTTTTTTGCCTTCTGCTCATATTATTTCTTTAATGGTAAGTCAGAGACAATATGGACTTCCATCCCCAACAAGGCTGAAGTTGTTAAGACACAAAACAGTTTGGCTCAGACCTAAATTCTGTTTACAAAGAGGAGAAATAATATAAGCCCTTTCTAACCTTTCCAGGAGCAGAATTGGTTTAAAGTAATGGCATTTAACTACAGTTATTTAATATTGTATTAGGAGAGTTCAGTAAGGAATAAACTCTTGATTTTGTTTGACTGAAAAAAAATAGCAAACTGAAACACACGTTGGACCTAGATTATTTATAGAAACTCTGAAAACCCATGACCACATGTCAAACTTTATAAAACAATAAATTACAGACATGTTATTCCTTGAGCAACAAATCATTAAGGATTTAGGATATGATCATTTCTAGTGAGGCAATTTTACCTATCACATGTTGTTGATTTGAAGATTAAATTCAGTAAGTTGCATGAAAATATTTCAGTTTTTGTGTTATTTTCTGTTATTATTTTCTTCTTGCTATATACTACTTTATTATATTGTTGACATTTCACAGTGCCTTTTATTTAACTGTTTTGGAATCAAGAATATTGTTCAATAACTCAATGGAATGAATGGCCTTTTTTGTGAAGTTTGGGAATGAAGCCATAGATACTTCTCAACACCTATCACTTTATAATATATTTAGCAACTAAGTTACTTATGTATTCCTCCCTTGAATTTTGTTGAAAAGCTGCAGTCAGGTGCTTTACTTCAGTTTTTGGCAACAAAAGATTTAGATTTTTGGCTTTGTGGTGCATATCTAGTTTCTATAGCTACCTCTCTTCTTCCTCACCACTTGTTTTCTCCTTCTCCTCCTCCTCCTGTGTTTCCTCTTCCCTTTACTTCTTAAATACCCTTTCAACACGTAAGGATCATTCTTGCCTCACAAAATGAACTTGCAGGTCACACAAAATGATCTGTGGGCCTATTGTTGGCAATCCCTGATCTAACAGCTTGAGGAAATCAGTTCTTTGAATCAATGATTCTTCCCAGTTTTGTCCTCATTCTCCAGCAGTATCTAATCACCATGGCATCCAGAGAGCTTCTGCCAGAACATAAAGTCAGATCATATCATTCAAACCTCTCAATGGTTTATGATAAGGAAAAGCCAAGGCCTCAAAATGCCTTTAAAGCCCTGAGAATCTCAGCCCTCCATTTTCTTTCTGATTTCATTTTCTCCTACTATTCACAATAAGTGGACTCTCCCCCAATACACTGCCATTTCTGTTCCCTGAGTACTCTATGGAAGTTCTGCATCATGGCCTTCCTATCTGGCAATTCCCTCTACCCCGTATACTCATTTCCTAGATATGCACATGTTGTTTTTGAGACCCTTATAATATTCCTTCTTAAATTTCACCTTAACTATGATTGCAAAATTCAACCCCCTCCCACCGGTAAACACTCTTCATCTTCCTTCCCTGCATTCCATTTCTCTGTAGTACTCACCCTACATAGTATTTATTTTACCCATTCACTTAATTTGTATTTACATGTTTATACTTGTATTTACATATTTGCTAATTTTTGTTTGCCTACATTCCCTACTAGAAGATGAGGATACATTCTTTATTGTTCCTGCCATATTCCCTAAACAAACTCATAAATCATATAGAAGATATAGAAGAACAGAACCTGGCACTTGTAGGAAATCAGTAAGTCTTACTGAATGAAAAGATAAAAGATATGATTCTGAAATGCACACCCACAATTTACTGTTCATGTACCCAGCCAAGTTCTCTCTATCAATTAAACCTCAGTTTCCTCTCTTGTGTAATAGACATAGTACAGTTCTCATCTCAAAAATTCAGAAGAGCCTAATGAAATAAAGATGTTCTGCAACATGTAGCTGTTATTCAGCATGAACTAAGTCAGAATCCAGTTTTAGAGATGTGTAGAAAGATATAGTAAACATGATAACATTCAGAAGCAGAAATGAATTCAGTTCTTATATAAAGAGAATACAAAACCTTGAACACCTAGGGACACAGGACATAAGAATGACAAAAACATAAGTTTACAAAGAAGTTGTATTTATTTCAGTTATTTTCCTGTGTGAGCCCAAGATAGTGATGTTATCAGGATGGTGGCATACAATCACAAAATACTCCAGGTGGTGGAGATTTCAGAATTCTCAGGATTTCAAAAAGGGCAGAAACAACAATACCCAATAGATGAAGGGGAGGAAATGGAAATAAATAGAACCAGGCACTGTAGCTCATACCTGTACTCCAGCACTTTGGGAGGCTGAGATAGGTGGACTTCTGGAGGCGAACAGTTCAAGACCAGGCAAATCAACAAAGTGAGATGCCAACTCTACAAAACATAGAAAATTTAGCCAGTCAAAATGGTGAGTATCTAAAGTCCCTCCACTGGAGAGGATGAGGCAGGAGGATCACTTGAGCCTCAGAGTTTGAGGCTGTAGTGAACCACGATTACACCACTGCACTCCAGCCTGTGCAACAAAGTAAAGCCCTGTCTCGAAAAATAACAAAGAAAAAGACATCATATATATATATATATATATATATATATATATATATACATGAATAACATAATATATCACTGACAATGAAATACTTATATAATGGTAATAGCATCAATTCCTCAAGAAGACTAATTTAAGGATAAACTGAGGCAAGATTATTAGTGCCAAGGTAATTAAACAAATATTTGCAAAAAGAAAAATAAGTCTATTATCCACCTTCCGCAACACAT
>NW_007141847.1:0-837 GCF_000164805.1 Carlito syrichta | reverse complement strand
TATAATAAAATAAGTTAACATACTTCAAATATCTCACACTTTCCTGGCTTGCTGATCAAAATGGTCAATAAATGTCTGTTTCTTTTTTCCTTTCTGTCATTACTTACACATTTCACAAGTTGTGTTTGTGTTTTTTTGCTTCCGTGAATAACCTTATGCTATGCTCCAGTTTCTTTTTGCACTTCAAATGTAATCATCCTTTATTCAAGTTCTTTATATCCCTAAGTCTTGCTGTTTTCAGGGCAGGCACATATAGCAACTCAACTGGGGCATTAGCTAGTCTAGGAGCTATATCTTCCAGTAAAACCCCTTAATCCATCAGAGAGAGAGAGAGAGAGAGAGAGGAGAGAGACTGTGTGTGTGTGTTTCATCTACCATGCATTCAACCAAAATTTATTTCGGTTCCTCTATTAACCTGAAACAGTGCTGGGTTCTAGTAATAAAGAAATGAGTCAGGCATGGTCTCTGCCCTGGTGGAGCTCATGTACTCCAGTGTGAAGACAGACACATAAATGGGTGCTTAAAAGCAACCCAGTGGGTGTGGAGGGTGTAAAAGGAAACATTAGGGAGGGGCAGCTAATTCATCTGTTGGAGCAGTTTGTCAAATATTTAGAGGAAGCTGTTATTTGTGAGTCTGACAGAATAAGCCAAGAGCTAGCCTGGAGGGAAAGGAGACAAAGAACAGGCCTGGGTGGATATTTTTGGCACAGGGCTCACATAAGCAAAGTTCTGAGGAAAGAAGCAGCCTAGTGGGAGTGGGGTAGCCAGGGGCAGGAGATGAGAGAAGAAAAACCTGAGGTTGCAGAGAGATCAGGGAGGGCTCAGAGGGACAGGAGT
>NW_007141846.1:0-858 GCF_000164805.1 Carlito syrichta | reverse complement strand
TTCTTTTTCCTTTCTGTCATTACTTACACATTTCACGAGTTGTGTTTGTGTTTTTTTGCTTCCGTGAATAACCTTATGCTATGCTCCAGTTTCTTTTTGCACTTCAAATGTAATCATCCTTTATTCAAGTTCTTTATATCCCTAAGTCTTGCTGTTTTCAGGGCAGGCACATATAGCAACTCAACTGGGGCATTAGCTAGTCTAGGAGCTATATCTTCCAGTAAAACCCCTTAATCCATCAGAGAGAGAGAGAGAGAGAGAGAGAGAGACTGTGTGTGTGTGTTTCATCTACCATGCATTCAACCAAAATTTATTTTGGTTCCTCTATTAACCTGAAACTGTGCTGGGTTCTAGTAATAAAGAAATGAGTCAGGCGTGGTCTCTGCCCTGGCGGAGCTCATGTATTCCAGTGTGGAGACAGACACATAAATGGGTGCTTAAAAGCAACCCAGTGGGTGTGGAGGGTGTAAAAGGAAACATTAGGGAGGGGAAGCTAATTCATCTGTTGGAGCAGTTTGTCAAATATTTAGAGGAAGCTGTTATTTGTGAGTCTGACAGAATAAGCCAAGAGCTAGCCTGGAGGGAAAGGAGACAAAGAACAGGCCTGGGTGGATATTTTTGGCACAGGGCTCACATAAGCAAAGTACTGAGGAAAGTAGCAGCCTAGTGGGAGTGGGGTAGCCAGGGGCAGGAGATGAGAGAAGAAAAACCTGAGGTTGCAGAGAGATCAGGTAGGGCTCAGAGGGACAGGAGTGAAATAGATACCTGGGGGGCTACAAACAGAATGGTATGGGCCTATCTGAATTGTACATTGCTCTGTAGGTTACATAGAGAATAGATCAGGAAGGCAAGAGTGAA
>NW_007141845.1:0-772 GCF_000164805.1 Carlito syrichta | reverse complement strand
TATTCAAGTTCTTTATATCCCTAAGTCTTGCTGTTTTCAGGGCAGGCACATATAGCAACTCAACTGGGGCATTAGCTAGTCTAGGAGCTATATCTTCCAGTAGAAACCCCTTAATCTATCAGAGAGAGAGAGAGAGAGAGGAGAGAGACTGTGTGTGTGTGTTTCATCTACCATGCATTCAACCAAAATTTATTTTGGTTCCTCTATTAACCTGAAACTGTGCTGGGTTCTAGTAATAAAGAAATGAGTCAGGCGTGGTCTCTGCCCTGGCGGAGCTCATGTATTCCAGTGTGGAGACAGACACATAAATGGGTGCTTAAAAGCAACCCAGTGGGTGTGGAGGGTGTAAAAGGAAACATTAGGGAGGGGAAGCTAATTCATCTGTTGGAGCAGTTTGTCAAATATTTAGAGGAAGCTGTTATTTGTGAGTCTGACAGAATAAGCCAAGAGCTAGCCTGGAGGGAAAGGAGACAAAGAACAGGCCTGGGTGGATATTTTTGGCACAGGGCTCACATAAGCAAAGTACTGAGGAAAGTAGCAGCCTAGTGGGAGTGGGGTAGCCAGGGGCAGGAGATGAGAGAAGAAAAACCTGAGGTTGCAGAGAGATCAGGTAGGGCTCAGAGGGACAGGAGTGAAATAGATACCTGGGGGGCTACAAACAGAATGGTATGGGCCTATCTGAATTGTACATTGCTCTGTAGGTTACATAGAGAATAGATTCAGGAAGGCAAGAGTGCAAATCAGGAGACAAGTCAGAAGTCTAGAGCAATAG
>NW_007141844.1:0-807 GCF_000164805.1 Carlito syrichta | reverse complement strand
TAATCCATCAGAGAGAGCCATCAGAGAGAGAGAGAGAGAGAGAGAGAGACTGTGTGTGTGTGTTTCATCTACCATGCATTCAACCAAAATTTATTTGGGTTCCTCTATTAACCTGAAACTGTGCTGGGTTCTGGTAATAAAGAAATGAGTCAGGCGTGGTCTCTGCCCTGGCAGAGCTCATGTATTCCAGTGTGGAGACAGACACATAAATGGGTGCTTAAAAGCAACCCAGTGGGTGTGGAGGGTGTAAAAGCAAACATTAGGGAGGGGCAGCTAATTCATCTGTTGGAGCAGTTTGTCAAATATTTAGAGGAAGCTGTTATTTGTGAATCTGATAGAATAAGCCAAGAGCTAGCCTGGAGGGAAAGGAGACAAAGAACAGGCCTGGGTGGATATTTTTGGCACAGGGGTCACATAAGCAAAGTAGTGAGGAAAGAAGCAGCCTAGTGGGAGTGGGGTAGCCAGGGGCAGGAGATGACAGAAGAAAAACCTGAGGTTGCAGAGAGATCAGGTAGGGCTCAGAGGGACAGGAGTGAAATAGATACCTGGGGGGCTACAAACAGAATGGTATGGGCCTATCTGAATTGTACATTGCTCTGTAGGTTACATAGAGAATAGATTCAGGAAGGCAAGAGTGAAAATCAGGAGACAAGTCAGAAGTCTAGAGCAATAGGTGAGTCAATAGATGGTGAGGGCCTGACTGAGAACAGCAGGGGGAAGGAGAAGGAAGAGGGGACAGGCCAGAGCACAGAGATACAGCAAAATATGCAGTAGAAGTCCCCCTACTTAACACATCCGTGCTATTAG
>NW_007141843.1:0-542 GCF_000164805.1 Carlito syrichta | reverse complement strand
TATTCTAGGTACCTACTTTACTTCAAGCATCAGAATATTTTTGAGACATTTTTCACTATCTATGACGGAGTTTATGGCTCAACATTCTTTATGGCTACAGGTTTTCACGGACTTCACGTTATCATTGGCTCAACTTTGTTAGCCATCTGCCTTTTTCGACAATTAAAATTCCACTATACACCTAGCCACCATTTCGAGTTTGAAGCAGCCACAGAGATGAAGAATGAGACTTTAGTAATAATTGGGTTGTTGAATGAAGGAGACAAGGATGAGGGGCTTTTTTTCTGGCTTGTGTGCCCAGGTCAGTGGTGGGAAAGCTAGTTTTCTTAGGGGAATTTTAGACAGAGTTGTTGAAAGGAGCTTACGCTGATGCCTGAATACGAGGGTGCTGTCTACCATGACTCCATGTGAAAATATCCCTGGCAAGAATTTTGTCCTTATATGAGTTCACAATCTCAGGTAACAAACACAGATATGCAGAAAAAATCAATTAAAACCCTCTACAATTTTATTATTATTATTATTATTATTATTATTATTAT
>NW_007141842.1:0-6880 GCF_000164805.1 Carlito syrichta | reverse complement strand
TTTTCAGGATTAGAATCTCAATTGCACCACTTATTAGTAGTCAGAACTTGATATAATTCTTTAAATTTTCTGTGACTCATTTGTAAAATGAGAATAAAAATAATATCAACCATATAATTTCTTTGAGGATCAAATGAACAAATTTATCTAAATATCTTAACACAATCATTCTAATAAACAGTATATAAATGCAATAAAGATATGATTTTATTATAACTTAAACAGAGTACCTAGTATTTTAAATTGCTTTATTCTTTACTTCTATTGTTTAATATGATTCTCCAAGTTGGGAAGTTAGATTTGTCACTTTAGATGTTTTCCTAGAGTACACCTTGAGAAAGTGTAATACATCTAATACAATTATATGTTTATATTTGACTCTTTACATTGTTTTAGCAAAGTGCAATGCAGTGCATAGTAGAAGGGAATATAACTTTAATATACATAGGTATTGCCATTAAATACCTTCAAGTCTACTGAAGAGCTGTGTAAAACAAAATTGAGTACTTCATTGTGTAGGGTAATCTATGAAGTGTTTGATTTTTTTATTTATTATAAAGATGTGGGGTACAATTTGGGACTAGGCATACAAATATTGATTATGCAGGTACCCTTGTTGATGAGGTATGCCCCTCCCTCCCCTAGCGGTTTCCCACAACTGCCTATCCCACCTCCCCTCCCTTGACAGTTTCCCATTACTGCCAAACACTTTCTTATGTGTTATAATTGTTCAAGGTCCACTTATGAGTGAGAACATATGGTACTCTGTTTTCTGTTTCTGTGATAGATCACTGAGTATGGTTGACTCCAAATCCATCCAAGTTGCTATGAAGTCCATATATTTGTCCTTATTTAGGATTGCGTAATATCCCATTATGTATATGTGCCACATTTTCTTGATCCAGTCTAGCTTCCATGGGCAGCTTCGTGGTTCTATGTTTTTGCAACTGTGAATAGAGTGCAACAAACATACGTGCGCAAATATATATATATATATATGTATATATATATATATATATATATATATATATTTTAATGATTTGAGTTCCTTCAGAAATTGTCATGCTGTCTTCCAAAGAAGTTGCACTAGTTTGCATTCCCACAGGCAGTGTAGAAGTGTTCCTTTTTTGCCACATCCTTGCCAGCATCTGTTGTCATTTGTTTTATTAATGATGGCCATTCTTACTGGGGTTAGGTGTATCTCAATGTGGTTTTGATTTGCATTTCTCTGTTGATGAGGGAGGGTGATCATTTTTTCATGTGTCTGTTGGCTGTCTGTATATCTTCTTTTGAAAACTGTCTACTCATGTATTTTGCCCACTTTTTAAAAAGGCTGTTTTTTTTTCTTTTTGTTGCATTTGAGTTCCTTGTAGATCCTAGTTGTTAGGCCTTTGTCAGATATACAGTGGACATTTTTTTTTTCCCATTTTGCGAGCTGTCTTCCTGCTGTCTTGATGGTTTCTTTGGCTTTGCAGAAGTTCATTAGTTTAATGAAGTCCCACTTGTCGATCTTATTTCTTAAGGTATGGACATTTAGGGTTCTGAATAGGAATTGGTTGCCAGTTCCAATTTCCATAAGGGTGTCTCCAACATTTTCTAAGATTCTTATAGTTTGAAGTTTTACGTTTAGGTCTTTGATCCATTTATAGTTAATTTTTGTGTATGGTGATAGGTAGGGGTCCTGTTTCAATCTTCTGCATGTGGTCAGACAGTTTTTCCAGCATCATTTACCGAAAAGGTTTTCCTCTCCTCAGTGGTTGTTGTTGGAGGCTTTGTCAAAGATGAGTTGGTTGAGAAATTAAGGTTTTGCTTCTGGAATCTCTATCCTGTTCCATGGGTTTATGTGCCTGTTCTTGTACCAGTACCAGGTTGTTTTTATTATTGTAGCCTGATAGTAAAGTTTGAATTTGGAAAGTGTAATACTTCCTGCTTTGTTTCTTTTGCTAAGGTTTGTTTTGGTTATTCGTGGTCATTTATGTTTCCATATGAATTTCTGTATTGTCATTTCCAGGCCTGAGAAGAATGAAGTTGGTAACTTAATGGGAATTGTGTTGAATCTGTAGATTATCTTTGGTAGGATGGACATTTTAACAATGTTGATTTTTCCTATCCATGAGCATGGGATATTTTTCCACTTATTTTTCTTCTTGGATTTATTTGAGCAGAGTTTTGTAGTTTTCATTATAAAGGTCTTTTACTTCTCTGGTTAGAAGAATGCCGAGGTATTTAATTTTTTTATGGCTATTGTGAATGGAATTGTGCTTTCTATTTGGGTCTCTGCCTGCTTGTTGTTGGTGTATAGGAATGCAACTGTCTTTTGCATGTTTATTTTGTACCCTGATACTTCACCAAAGTCCTTTATCAGTGCAAGCAGGTTTTTGACAGATTTTCTTGGATTTTCAAGGTAGAAGATCATGTCATCAGCAAAGAAGGATCACTTGACTTCCTTGTTTCCTATTTGGATATCCCTGATTTCCTTCTTTTGTCTAATTACCCAAGCTAGAACTTCCAACACAAGGATGTGATCAATCTTGAAGGATGTTCCATGTTGTGATGAGAAGGATGTATATTCTATGCTTGTTGAGTAGAAAATCTGTAGGTATCTACTAAGTATATTTGGTCAAGTATCAAATTTAGGTTCTGGATCTCCTTGATTTTTTGCCTTAATAATCTACATAGGGCTGTCAGTGGGTTATTCAAGTCCCCTACTGTAATAGTGTTAGAGTCAATATCCTTTTTAACTTTACTAAGTAGTTGCTTTGTAAATGCTGGTGCTCCTGTGTTGGGTGTATATATGTTTAGGATGGATATTTCTTGTTGATGGATTGAACCTTTTATCATTATGCAGTGTCCTTTTGCATCTGCTTAAATTTTGATAGCTTAAAGGTTGCTTTGTCTGATATTAAGATTGCAATTCCTGCTTTCTTTTATGATCCATTTGTCTGGAAACTTACCTTCCAACCTTTAACTTTGAGTCTGTGTACATCCCTTGAAGTGAGATGAGTCTACTGTATGCAAAAAATAATTGGGTCATGGTTTCTTATCCAGTCCACCATTATGTGTCTTTTCAGTGGTGCATTTAGACCATTCACATTCCAGTTGATTATTGAAATATGATTGTTTATCCCTGTCATGATGTTCTTATAAAGTTTTTCCTTTGTTTGCTTGTTGTCTTTTGGTTTGGGGGTTAATGTATGTGTATGTTTTCAAGTTTCTTGTTGTGCTGTATTCTCTGCTGATTCTGTGCTCTGCTGTTCTCTTGGGAAGTGTGTGGTCAATCTTTTTCTTCTTTCTTCTGTGCTTAATACATTTTTAGGTGTCTCCTGCAGAGCTGGTCTGGAAGCTCCATAATCTCTTAGGGTTTGGATGTCTGGGAAGGATTTTAATTCTCCATCACTGATGAAGCTGAACTTGGCTTGATAGGAAGTTCTTGGTTGAAATTGTTTATCTTTGAGGACTTTGAATATAGGGTTCCAGTCTCTTCTTGCTTGTATTGTTTCTGTCAATAGTTCTGCTGCTATTCTGGTTAGTTTTCCCTAGTAGCTAGTCTGACCTTTCTCTTTTGCTGCCTTTAGGATTTTTTCTTTTATGCCTACTTTGTGTAGGCAAATTACTATATGTCTAGGGGTTGGTCTTCTCATTTGATGTCTTGTGGGGGTTCTCTATATCTCTTGTGTTTGGTTAGTCACATCTCTGGTGAGATTGGGAAAGCTTTCTTGGATTACTTCCTGGAATACTTGATCCAAGTTGTTTTCCATTTCTCTTTTTTCTTCTGGGATACCAATCAGGCATAGGTTTAGCCTCTTGATACAATCACACATCTCTTGTAGGCTTTGTTCTTTCTTTCTGAATCTTCTTTCTATGTTTTTTACAGATCAAGTTAATTCCATGTTCTCATCTTCAAGTTCTGAGATTCTTTCTTCAACTAGATTAATTCTGCTTTCCATGCTTTCATCTTGTTATTTATTCCCTGGATGAAATTTTTTATTGCCAACATCTCTGTTACAAGTTCTTTCAGTGTTGTATCTTGTCTTTCTTATGTCTTATTCACTCTTTCCAAACATTCCCTAATCCCTGTCATATTCTGGGGACAGTTGTTTGTGACTTCCATTGTTTGGGAATGAACGTCTGATTTTTCAGAGTTTTGTCTTTTATACACTTGAAATTGCCTGAGGTCTTCCTGTGGCTTTTCCTGATTTGTCAGCAGATCTCTTGTTTTTCTCTTTGGTTCTGTTATTCAGTGTCAGTGGGACAGGCTTTCCCTTCTGATGTCTGCTCAGACCTCTATTCTTCCCTGATCCGAGCTCTGGATTTGTTCTGTTTTGGAATAGCTTGGTGGATGGGAAGCTTTGCTGTCTTTTGTAGTTTTTGAAATTTAAATAAAGAGGGGTTTGGGGTGCTAGGAATTCAGATACAACTTGCAAACTAAAATGTTCACTTATTCTGGTATGTGTTCCCTGAGACCCACTTCCCACTACCACTGTAAATGATGCAAAGTAGAAACCAATGCAAAAGCAATTGAACACATACACACACACTCCAAAACAAACTGGACTAACAACAAAGTTAAACAAAACAATCAGCAACAAAAAGACCCCAAGAAAACTAAATACACACACACACACACACACACACACACACACACACACACACACATGTCTAGCACAAAGTGAATAGAGAAGAAAAACAGAAAGACTGAAGGGGGAAAAAAGGATTCAGGTCGAAACCTCACACATATATTGACATACCCTTTAAACTATAAAAAATGAATATAAGAAAGACCCAGAAGAACGAAAGAGCAAAAACCAACAACCACAACAAAATCTAAAGATGAACACTCAATCATTCACATACACACATAAACAGCAAGTTGGAGCACTTTTCTGCCCTGCCTTCAATATGATGGTGGGGTGCCTCTCTTGTCCTACAGGACAAATCAAAGAAGAAACAGAAAAAGAAAAGAAAAAATAAAAAAAAAATATTTGGGCATGATGCAAATCAAACCTCACATACACATTCATGCACAAAGGAAAAAATATTTTTTAAATAGATGAACTAGCAAGCATACAGTCAAAAACAAAATTTTAATTAAAAAATATTTGAAAATTTAAAAAACAAAAACAAACAGACAAAAACCTGCCCTCTTGTGGCAGGTTGTGTAATTGTTCCTCTAGTCAGGTATCTCCTGCAGAGCCACCTCTTTCACTCTCTTCTCAGGGAATGGAGCAGAGAAGCAGGAGGGACAGTGGAGGTGGGTGGGGCTGTTATCCTCCCCTCCCACTCTCGAATGGTCAGGGTGATCTCTGGTGGGGAAGTACAGGACTGTCTTTTGCCCAGGTACATACTCTCACTAGGGTGCCCCAGTCAGGACTATCCTGGAATGGACCTCTCCTATTGCCACTGACATCCAGGGATTGTCCCTCTCAGTCATGGTCTAGTTGTGTGGGTCTGAGGATTCCTGTGATGTTCAGAGGATTGCTGGGAAGGAGGGGGTTTGCGTCAGCCCTGGGCTCACCACGGATCTCTTTGGAGTTCTTCCTTGTCCTTTTCTGGCCACAACCTTTGTCCCACAGCCTGATCAGGGCAGGGGATGGGGCACCTGGAACTCAGCACTCCTCAGGTCCCTCTGAAGTTTATGCTCTCAGATAATCCCTTTGGGCCACAATCAAGCCCTGAGTAGTTGATCCACCAGTCACAGAGATCAGATCTGTTGGTCTGTGGTGAGCAAGTTGGAGCATTTTCTGCCCTGCCTTCAATATGGTGGTGGTGTGCCTCTCTTGTCCTCTTCTGTGGGAACTTGCCTCTGGAGTCCATCTGCAGCCCCGTCCAGCACCCTGCAAGGTGCTGAAGTGATGAGGCAAAGCCCAGAGCAGTCTCTCTCCTGCTTCAATGGTGAGGGAGAGCCATGGCAATAGTGTCTCCCTGCTGCTTTTCCCAAAGGAAAATTTCTTTCTTTTTTAAAAAATCAATGGTGTTCCGCTTCTGCAACCCAGGAAGAGCCAGGGACAAAGTAGAGAAGCTGCAGCACCAGCTGTTGTACCAGGGGCTTGGTCACCCATTCATGAGCCCCACTTAGAGAGTCTCTCCTAGCATCTTCTTGCCAGGAAGGGCTTGTTGATTTAAAAAAAAAAAAAAGAAAGAAAGAAAATGGCCCTTGGCTTCTGCATCTCGGGACTCACTAGGGTCCAAGCCCAGATGCTGTGGCACCAGCCACTGCACCAGGAAAGCCCTGGCCACTAGCTACCAAGCTCTCACTCAGTCACTCACATGCCCACTCACTCACCAGCACATACACAAAATTTTCCATACACTCACTCACTCACATGGGGACTCAGCATAGTCCGACTGGCTCAGCCGCCATCTTCCCCACCATCTATGAAGTGTTTTAAGAATAGGCAGTTTTTCTTTCCTCAAAAACAAGGATGATTCAGAAAATACAATTTTTCCAAATCACAAAGCCTAGGGAGACAAAGTCAATCTAAAACATAGAATGCTGTTTAAGAGAAGAAAGCAAACATGTAGAAAATAGGATGAACCATCAAAAAAGAATTGATACATTTTTCAGTTATTTTTTAAAAAAGATACCTGCACATACATTTTTGTTGCAGCTCTATTCACAATAGCAAAAATATGGAACCAACCATGTTGCCCATCGAAGTTGGATTGGCTAAAAAATGTGTTACATATACACAATGGAATATTTTGCAGCTATAAAGAAGGACAAACATATGAATTTCCCAGCAATTTGAATGGATTTAGAGTCTGTAATGTTCAGTGATCTAACACAGAAACAAAGAAAAGAGTATCATATGTTTTCACTCACAAGCAGACCTTGAACGATTATTATACTACTGTAAGAAGAGACTGGCAGTAGTGGGAA
>NW_007141841.1:0-1054 GCF_000164805.1 Carlito syrichta | reverse complement strand
TTGGAGATACTTTCAACATGTTTGCTCATTTCAAGATGGATGATTTATTAGCATACCTTCCCACACATTGCTGAGTGTTTGGCAGTTTTTGACCATTTATTTATTTTAGTTTTTTAAGATGGGATTTGTCGGTTTTGTCCAAAATGGAAAGAAGTGACTATTTTCAGGCACCATTCTAGTGCACTGCAGTCACAAATGTTGATGCCTCAAACCATTCTTCCACCTAAGTCTCTCAAGTGGCTGAGATATCAGGCCTGGCATGATGTAATAATTTGTCTAGTTTCCTCTACATAGAAATTAAAAGTCTTTCTTTCTTCCTTCCTTCCTTCCTTCCTTCCTTCCTTCCTTCCTTCCTTCCTTCCTTCCTTCCTTCTTTCATTCTTCTTTCTTTCTGTCTGTCTTCCTTCTTTCATTCTTCTTTCTTTCTTTTTTAAAATTTTTTTAAAGATTGCAAACAACATTAGCATAAATTCTGTACATAAAGATCTGTGAACCTTTATACAACAATTTGTATAGGACAAAATAATAATCAAACAATATTGATGGCAGTGTTCTGCATTTACAGGCACTGAAAATGTTTATATTTGCAAAGCTATATTTTTATATAAAATATCCCATGATCTGTTCCTCAGATTTTCAAAAATGTTATTATATTCCCTTGGTTAGAAAGCTAGCAGTGGTATGGTAACAAGACTGTAGCCAGATCAACATAATGAAGATGTATGTCTTTCTCTACAAACAAAACATTCTATAAGAGCAAAATCGAAATGGGACAAAACAAAAGAAAATAAAAACTGCAAAATAAAAGATAACAACAACAACCCAAAATATATTAATTAAAGATTTAACAACAGCACAAAAACTCTTAAGTAAAAAGGTTGTGCTTAATGTAACTGTGTTGAGTGAGCTAATTATGAACTAATGATGAGGGAATTACCCATGATTAGGAAAAAAATGTAAAGAACATATAATTTACACATTGGTGGACAAAAATGCAGAGGACATATATTTAGATAGCATCTTAAGTATATAGAAGTTTAAATATATGCATGAC
>NW_007141840.1:0-4426 GCF_000164805.1 Carlito syrichta | reverse complement strand
CAAAAAGATTAAAGGATATACATAAACAGAAGAATTATGGATTACAATGAAAAGGACTACATTTTTTGCTAGACTAGCAATGGACACAAAGGATCATAAGTATATGATTGTTACATAACTTCCACTGCAATTTCATCCCTAAGCTTTGGTTATACTAAACAATTTTCTACTCCTCAACAAAATAAGATCACATTTCAGGCCATTAATAAAGTTGCCTATGCTTACAATGAGTCATGAACCCTTAATTCCTACTTCTTCTTCAAGTTGCAATAATCTTTTCTCTGGACTCTACTCTGATTTCAAGGTAGTGATACTCCTATATTGGCATCCTGTGTATGCATACATTGCTTTGTAATTAGCTCTACTTGATTACCAATGACAGGCACAGAGATTATCTTTATTGTTTTTGTTGTTTCCTAGCAAATATCACAATGCCTAATATATAATTTTCACCCATTAAGCTAGAGAGTCAATCACACAAAGTAAACTCAATGAATGAATATAACTGCTCTTTTCCATTCGCTGAATTATTCAAGATTTTGGTTGCATTTGAGCCACATGGTTATTAGCATGGGATCCCTTTCTTGTTTTATTTATCCATGTGTATATATAATGTTCTCATTGTACAGAGGGAAAAAAAGGGTTCGAGAGATTAAGAACACTTATGCAAGATCATGGTTTTGTCCCAAAATTGTGTGCTTTATTTCAATACACTTTAAGTATCCTGCCATTCATCTGCCTTGATCCCTAGTCAGTATGAATTCCATGTTACCCTGCAATTCCCCTACTGGGAATATATCTGGAGGAACTCAAACCACTCTATGAAAAAGATACCTGCACACTCATGTTTATTACAGCATTATTCACAGTAGCAAAAACATGGAACCAACCATGCTGCCCATCAAATGAGAACTGGATAAAAAAAAATATGGTACATAAACATGATGGAATATTATGCAGCCATAAAGAAAGACACAATTATGAACTTTGCAGCAATGTGGATGGATTTAGAGTCTATAATACTGAGTGATCTGTCACTGAAACAAAGAGCTAAGTACCACATTCTCACTCATAAGTGGGCCTTGAACAACAATAATAATACTATAAGAAAGGGATGGACAGTAGCTGGAAACTGCCAGGGGAGGGGGGATTAGTAGTTGAGGGAAACTTCTGGGGAGGCACACCTCATCAACAAGGATACCTGCATAATGAACAATTATATACCTAACCCTGAATTGTGCCCCACATCTTCAAAATAAAATATATTTTTAAAAATGAGTTTTAAAGCATTGTAAAATTATAATCATTATTTTCTTTCACTAATATGCATAGTACCTGATAATGCTTATACTTTAAATTAAAGCATTCTCTAAAATTTTGAGTTTCAAACAAAATTTTGTTGTATGACATAATACTTCTCTGTGAAATTGGCTAAGTAAATTGCCTAATGCCATATAAAGTTTACAAAATAATGTCAACAATTTTAAAGAATATTATGATGCAACTGGACTGGATAAAAAATGTAGTACATATATATGATGGGATATTATACAGCCATAAAGAAGGAAAAATCTATGGACTTTGCAGCAACTTGGATGGATTTGGAGTCTATCATACTCAGTGATCTATCACAGATGCAGAGAACTGAGTACCACATGAGTACCACTCATCCGTGGACCATGAACACCTATCATAATACTGTAAGAAAGAGATTGGCAGTAGCAGGACACTGCTGGATGGGGGTCACATAAAATCAGTAAGGTACCTGATCCTAATCTAGGCAAAGTGAAGGCCAATGGGAAACCCAATTTCACTTGTACCTAGACCACTTGTGTACCCTGACTTTTATCCCTCTCTTAAACATTTTTTTAAAGGAAAGAAAATTATGAATATTATCTATGTTAGTTAGGAAACATAACTCTTAGAATTAATAAACTTCACTATTTTAGTGGCTTAACATGTTATATATTTCTATTTTGTGTATGTGTTTGAGAAATGCAGGTTTTCCTGATATGCTGGGGCTTTCTTCCACTTAATGTTTCAGGAACTAGACTCATTTCTTCTAATGTTTCTAGAAACATCTAATATTCTTCTTTTCTTAAATTTCACAAGAGAGAACATAATTAATCATTAGGAAAAAAAAAACTACCCATTGTGTTTAGTTCAAGTTCACTTACCTTTTCTTCTACAGTACTGAATCTGTCTTTAAACCCCTTCAGTGTATTTTTCACCTTAGATATTACAAATTCCTGGTCAAAAATTTCAATTTGGATTTTTCATTTTCTGGTATCTTACATGACTGTACTTATTTTGAACATGTATAAAATGCAGTCTAGATCTTGTTTTAATACCTTTGCCTGTAAATTCTAACATCTATGTTAATTTTAATTGGTTTACTTTTCTCCTCATTATTACTCAATTTTCCTGCACCTTTACTTGCTTGGCAATTTTCAGTGGGGTGCTAATCGTTGTATATTTTGCCTTTTTGTGCTAGATAATTTTGGATCCCCTTATTCTGAAGCTTTGTTCTGACATACAGTTAAGTTACTTGGAAATAGTTTGATCACTTTAAGCCTTGCTTTTAAGATTTGTCATCGAGGGCAAAAATGTTTAATTTAAGGCAAATTATTTAATTATTCACCTCTAATTCAATGCCCCTTGAATTATTAGGTGCCCAATTTGGTTAAGGAGACCACACATTGTTCCTGGCCCTGAGTGCTAGATACTTTTCCTCTAATTCTTTTGGATGGTACTTTCCAAATCATGGGTGATTTTCTGTCACTACTCATATTGTGATAACCATTGTGATAAAAACTTTAATAGAAACCTTGTGAAGATCTTGAATACTACAGATTATATGTGTTCTTTTTGTCAGTTTGTTCATGCAGGACAGTATTTCTGGTTCTTATTACTTGATCTGAACTGAAAGCCCAAGTAATGTGAAAGATACAGAAAATAACTTATGTAATAATAAATAGGTACACTGATATCATCTATTTGTAGGGACACTGACTAAGTTGTGTGACACAATGGGCTTGGTAGAAGAAAGGTCATCACCACATTGTCATGTATGTGACCAGCCTTTGAACTCTAGACAATTTAGATATTGGAAACAACGTTGTTAAGAATGTCACCTGTGAAATTCAAATAAAATATAATTCTTCAAATATTGAAATTTCATTTATATTCTTTGTTCTACCAGTTTATCTATCTATCATTTACTTCTATCTATTGTCGATCTATCAATCAATCATCTATCTAGCTAATCTATCTGTACATATGTCTATCTGTACTAGTAGAGTTGTCCAGAAAAATACCCACAGAATTCATATACAGTTGTCTTTTGTAGAACTCTCCACACAGTCAAAATTTTGTGCATAATTTTGAACTCCTCAAAAACTATACTAGTAGCCTGCTTTTGACTGGAAGACTTACCTATAACATAAACAGTCTATTCACATTTATGTATATGTTATTTGTCGTAAAGATTGATAAAAGAAAAAGTTATGAGGAAAATCATTGTTGTGATGCAAGAGGTCCTTCAAGACCATATCTGCTCACACCTTTCACATGCCAAGATTTTCAGTTAAGATTTTCCTATTTCTCTATTGATGTTTATTTGGACTGGTATACTCACAGTCCACAATTTTGACGCACAATTGTATGAAAGTTTACGAAGTTTTCACCACATCTGTTTATCACTTGCTGTCCTGACCTGTCTTCATCACTGATGCTTTTTCTTTCCTAAGAAAAATGTTTCATCAAATCGTGCAACAACAATAATGAATGCCACTCAGCAAGACACCATCATATGTCAACACGAATACAGCTGTGAGACACTGATAAACCAAGCTTATGAAAACTTACTGAGTTGTTTGTACAGTATGCCAGTGTAAGCACATGGTGGCAAGTTCGTGAATTTAATTGTCAGACCCCATGTAAGGACACATAGCTAGAATATAAAAGATTATTATGCAGGTAAATGGCTGGTTCATTTATGGAGGCTCAGAAGTTCCATAATTGACCATCTACAAGCTGGAGAACCAGGGAAGCTGGTAACTTTGGTCAATCTACAAATGAAGAAATGAGAATGAGTAAAACTGGGAGTGTCATTCTCAGTTTGAGCCCAAAGTTCTGAAAACCTGAGAGCCACTGGTGCAAGTGTAAGAGTCTAAAGCCTGGGGAACTTGGAATTCTAATGACTGAGGGAAGATGACAAGAGTGCCCCAGCTTCAAAAGAGAGAGGGAACACATTTACCTTTCCTTTTTTAAAAAATTCTATCTGGGACCCAGATTGGGTGGTGTCTACATAGGTGAGAGTGAATTTTCCTTACTCAATACTGATTCAAATGCCAATCTCTTTCAGAAACACCTTCACAAACATACCAAGAAATAATGGTTTTGCCAACTATGTCAGTATTTTTTT
>NW_007141839.1:0-680 GCF_000164805.1 Carlito syrichta | reverse complement strand
CACTGATAAACCAAGCTTATGAAAACTTACTGAGTTGTTTGTACAGTATGCCAGTGTAAGCACATGGTGGCAAGTTCGTGAATTTAATTGTCAGACCCCATGTAAGGACACATAGCTAGAATATAAAAGATTATTATGCAGGTAAATGGCTGGTTCATTTATGGAGGCTCAGAAGTTCCATAATTGACCATCTACAAGCTGGAGAACCAGGGAAGCTGGTAACTTTGGTCAATCTACAAATGAAGAAATGAGAATGAGTAAAACTGGGAGTGTCATTCTCAGTTTGAGCCCAAAATTCTGAAAACCTGAGAGCCAGTGGTGCAAGTGTAAGAGTCTAAAGCCTGGGGAACTTGGAATTCTAATGACTGAGGGAAGATGACAAGAGTGCCCCAGCTTCAAAAGAGAGAGGGAACACATTTACCTTTCCTTTTTTAAAAAATTCTATCTGGGACCCAGATTGGGTGGTGTCTACATAACCTCCATAGGTGAGGGTGAATTTTCCTTACTCAATACTCATTCAAATGCCAATCTCTTTCAGAAACACCTTCACAAACATACCAAGAAATAAGGTTTTGCCAACTATGTCAGTATTTTTTTAACATAATCAGGGAAATATCTAAAATTAACAATCTCTCTCTCTCTCTCTCTCTCTCTCTCTCTCTCTCTCTCCCTCTCCCCCC